>NC_053428.1:39849215-40149215 GCF_007990345.1 Gossypium hirsutum
GTTATCGTTTTGTCACGAAGTGATAACTGTACCGTTAAACTCTATTACCTCCCTAATGGCAGTCCTAAGTGGCAATCCAAATGGGTTTTAAATGCCAACTCGGATGTCCAGTTACTGGAATGAAAATAAGTTTTTAATTAAATAAATTTAATTTAGACTACCATGTAGGATATTCAAGTTGACATTTAAAACCCATTTGGACTGCCACGTAGGACCATTGTTACAGAGGTAACGAAGCTTAACGATGAGTGATTACTTCGTAACAAAACGATAACATAAGTGACTAAAACGTAATATTTCAAACATAAATGACTAAAATGTAACCTGAAGTAAACAAAAGTGACTATTTTTATACTTTACCCTTAATATTATACATTTAGACTTTAAAATTGTTGGACCTCATTTTACTATTTAAAATATATTAAAATAAGTCGAGTAATTTTTTATAGTGTTGGTAAAGTTTGAAGTCTCGAAATCTTAGTGTTTATATTGAGTTAAAAAATTAAATATTGAAATTTTAGTTTAAATTCTATTTATGTTAAAAGTAAATATGAAGTATTTAAACTTCAAATACTGAATTTAAAGTATAAAATTTGTTCGATACATTATTTAAAATTAATTGTGAAATATAATTAAATTGTTTGATAAATATAAATTATGAAAAAAATTATTTTCTACAATTTATCCTTAATTTATAAACTTTTACTTCATTCTGATAAAAATTCAAATTTTAAATATAAATTTTTTATAAAATAATATAATATTAGAATAAATAAAATCAATTCGAATTAATTGCAAATATTTTACATTAAGTATTAAATAGCTCTTATCTATTTATCATTTATCATATTTTTTCATTGCAAAAATTTTATCAATTGTTATTATCAAACATATGTAAAAAAAATTAAATCAACTGAAAATATCAATTTTTAATTTTTTTTTTACAATTTATCAAACAATACCTTAGATTAAGCTCCACAATGTATGTATGCTGTCTAGATTTTTTTTTGGTATAAATTCAGATATATTTCGATCATCAATCTTCCTATTTGTGCATTGTAATAATTTGATTCTAATCGTAATAATATAAATCTTTTGATGATAATTGTAGTTTCGATTATGTACTATAATGATATATTTTGATTGTGATTATAAAAATATATTAATTTTATTTATACCTTAAAAAAATATTAAGATGTTTGCAAAATTAATTTTTACATTAATATTTTATATTTTTAAAATTAAAAATATTATTATTTTAATTTGGGTTAGATCATAACACATTGAATTGTTGAAATGTTAGAAAATATATTTTAAAAAACAAAATGTAAGTGTATTATTACAAAATTATGATTTTAGGTATATCCAATCATATGCATTTTCACCATCTAAATGAATGAAAAGCACATTTTTAATGTATTTTCAAGATTTGGTAAAAGTGAAAAATGTTATGGCATGAGTAGAAATTTTCTAAAACCCAAAGGGTACAATTGCAAAAAGAGAGAATTAAAAAAAAAAAAACCTTCTTGTGAATTTTAACCTTTCTCTCTCACTTTCTTCCCTAAAGTGTGTGTTTGGGTCTGATTTTCCCTTTTTTTTTCTCTCTCTTTCTCTCTCTCTCTCTCTATATGTCTGTGTTTATCTCTATCTCTAGTTGTCTTAGCCGTTGGAATCTGAGGTAAGAAAGTGGAGAAATAAAGTTAAAAAAAAAGGTGTATTTCATATGGGTTGGTTCCCTTGTGGTGGAAAACCAAACAAAAAAGGAAAGAAAAAGCTGCCCAATCATAATAATACAGCCACCATCAATTCATCTGATGATCAGATCCCATCTACTTCAGGTTCTTATTGCTTTTATATTCTTATGATTTCGAATACCACTTCAAATTTTTATTCTTCTTTTTATGCCCCTCACTGAAGATTTGTGTTTTTTTTTCTTTTTTAAATTGAATTCCCATTTATCTTAGCTGCAAATTGTTTAGTGTAAGACCCATCTATTAGTTGTTTGAATTTCTAGTTTGCTGGGTTTTCAATGCTTTAGTTTGATCTGATGTAGGATTTTTTTTTAAAGGTTAGTAATTTTCTTTTTATTTTTGTTTGATTATTTGTTTGAAATACCACCTTGGGTTTGTTTTGAAACTATAAAGATGAGAATTTGATGGGATTTTGTAATTCTAAATTCTATTGATTCTGGGATTCGTATTATATATATGTATGTATGTACTGATTTGGAATCTCAGTTGTTAACTTGACTGTGCAATTCAACTAATTTGATGCCAAGTTAATTCTTTTGGAGGAATTTCGGGTTAAATTGTAATCATCATTGAACTTCTAGAGTTTAAACTATGTTATATTTTTTGTTCCTAATGTGATTATAGTGTATAGATTAGATTTTCTTTGAAAGCCTAAAGAATTATTGCTAGTTCAAGCATATTATTATTTGCATGGAGAAAAAGAATACTTGAAATGAAACATATTCTCTTTATTCTCTATCTATGTTACTTGGAATTGAGTGTGAGTGTCAAATTCAAGCATGTTCAATCTTTACCTATGTTTGGATATGCATCGGATATGGATATTTAAAGAAAAATGAAGAATCGAAGTAACAATTTTTTTTATGATAAAAGGGTATGGAATCTTGAATTTTGTTTGCGTGGTTTTCAGTCTATTGATTGTTATTATGAGATTGATAATAAAACCCGTCTTTGGCTTCTGTAGCTGTGATAGTATCATAGTTGTGTGTGTTGCCAGATCAATTTCTGGAAGTATTATATTAAGTTTGTTTTTCACGCCGTTGTAGAAAAGCTGAAGGTGAGTTCTGTGCCGGATGCTAAGAAGGAGGCTAACAAGGATGGAGGGTCGGATCACATTGCTGCACACACATTTACTTTCCGTGAATTGGCAGCTGCAACGAAGAATTTCCGGGCAGATTACCTTCTGGGTGAAGGAGGTTTTGGCCGAGTGTATAAAGGGCGATTGGAGAGCACTAATCAAGTATGTGTATTAATAAGATTGTAAATTTTGTAGGAAATACAAATACGCGAGATCAAAATGACATGGTATTCCTCTCAAATGATCTCATACACCTTTAGTCGATAATAGGATCATAGAAGTCATAAATTTCATTGTTTTGTTCTGCTAAAAATATGATCAGGTTGGCTTGTGAAATTTCATTCTTCATGAATATTTTTAGTTTCGGAAATATGTGTCCCTTAACCATACATAACTTCTAGTCGACATTAAGTTTGTCACCTGTATTGCATAGGTTGTGGCAATCAAGCAGCTTGATCGTAATGGACTGCAAGGGAACCGGGAATTCCTTGTTGAAGTATTGATGTTGAGCCTGCTTCACCATCCTAACCTTGTCAACTTAATTGGATATTGTGCTGATGGAGATCAAAGGCTTTTGGTGTACGAGTACATGCCGTTAGGATCTTTGGAAGATCATCTACACGGTATGTATGTATAGCAATTTTCAAATTCTAAACTCGTGTTCTGTATCTTGGTTTCTTTCACAACATTGAATGTCATACTTCAGTTGTCATGGTTAATGCTAATTTTTCCTGTTCTGGATTTCTGGTGTTCGGTTGGTGCCTATTTTTTAGTCCGTTCTTGCAATTGTTTTACATACCTTATCTTATTTTTCTTGTGTGCTTTTATATTCTAGACTTACCTCCTGATAAAAGGAAACTAGATTGGAATACAAGAATGAAAATAGCTGCAGGTGCTGCAAAAGGTTTGGAGTATTTGCACGACAAAGCTAGTCCGCCTGTTATATATCGTGATTTAAAATGCTCAAATATATTGCTTGGTGAGGGCTATCATCCCAAGCTATCGGATTTTGGCTTGGCCAAACTGGGTCCTGTTGGGGATAAGACTCATGTATCCACAAGAGTGATGGGCACGTATGGATATTGTGCACCAGAATATGCAATGACCGGTCAGCTTACATTGAAATCGGACGTTTATAGTTTTGGTGTTGTTTTGCTTGAAATCATTACTGGAAGGAAAGCTATCGACAATTCGAGAGCTGGTGGTGAGCAAAATCTAGTTGCCTGGGTAAGATTGCTTTGGCTTCTCTCTTTTACCGTATTGATGAGAATTCAAAGACACATTTTGTTTCTGTGGCTTATAATTTTGCATTATTGTTCTGAAATCTGAAATGTCTGAGAGTCTACATTACTTGGGCTAGGAAATGAGTATTGGATACGGTTATATTCATTTTTTTTTTGTAAGTTTTTTCATGTATTTGGACGGTTGTTTCCCCATAGCCCGAATATGCATCAGACATGAGTGTTGGATACCGAGACATCAAGAAAATCAAGAGCCAGAGCATCATAGAAGAGAAATATTTGGTCACTGAGGCAGAATCCTTCTGATGAAGAAAGTAAAACTAGAAAGAAGCATAATAATTTTTGCAAATCTTTTTAGTTTTTTTTCCCCATATATTCTCTAATTGCATAATTGTTTGTTTTTATTTAACAGGTTCGTTTTGTTTTTTGTTTAACAGGCTCGTCCTTTGTTTAAAGATAGAAGGAAATTCGCGCAAATGGCCGACCCATTACTTCAGGGACAATATCCGGTAAGAGGTTTGTACCAAGCTCTAGCTGTGGCTGCAATGTGTGTTCAAGAACAGCCGAATATGCGACCACTTATAGCCGATGTAGTCACTGCCCTCACCTATCTTGCTTCTCAAAAGTATGATCCAGGAACTCAGACGGTTCAAGGATCTCGTACCGGTTCTTCCACTCCGAGAATGAGACGGGAATAGTTTCAGGTAAGGGAAAGTAACCATTTACTCCTATGAGAAGAATTGAATCTCTTGGCAGCTGATGATTGAGATTAAGAAGCAACAGGTTTTTATATGTTTTGAGATTTACAATTCTCGGGCCTGGAGTCCCTTGCCAATCTGTCCCCGGATGTGGAAATTTGTGAGTCCGGATGGCCGGTCCGATGCCCGTTTTCTTACCTTGTTTAATGTAACAGTTTTCCCATCTTTTGTTTTTGCTTGAAACCCTTTTGGCCTTTCATTTACTCTTCTTTTTTTTTCTGTCCAAAAATTTGTTCTTATGTACAATTGAGCTTTGTATCTAAAATGTCTTTGATATACAAACTGCTATTCCCTTAAAGATGTTTCATATCTGCTTGTCAATATTATTTGGTTTAATTATAAAAAAAGAAGCTCGAACTAAAGTTCAATTATCCTTTTATTCAAATCAATTGAACCCTCAAACATTTGTATTCATTCATTTTAGTCCTTAAAAGTATTTAATGTTGAGATAATTTTCACCAAATTTGAAGATCGAAATTTAGCATTTACAATTGTTCTTAATCTATATGTATGTATGATGATGCAAATCAAGCTTTAACCTTTACAATTGAAGCCTTCGATATTTAATTATTTATTTTATCAACCAATTTTAGATGGCATAAATTATCGACATATTATTTAAATATAAATTAATGATCAAATACTTAGTTATTAGAAGTAAAAAAGTTATTTGAGTGCAATAAAAACATAGTTGATTTACGAAAATGTAATTGCCAAAAAATAATTGATTTACGAAAAAAAATTGTACCAGTTGACAACCAACTTAAAGGGGTCAAGAAACACTCGTAAACACATTTTTTCCACCCAATCTTTTTCCAACTAAAGACAATACTAAATTAATCCGAAATATATAAATGAAAATTATTAACTAAAATTCAAAAATAATAATAAAGAAGTGAAAAAACATATACTTACAGTTGATCTCCTATTTTTATCTCTCCTTATTACATTTTCTTTATTTCTACAAACAAGCATTATTAGTTACTAAATAATAAACAAATGATAAAATAATTTATGAGTATTATATTGGTTTTCGGATCAAAAATTATTACAACAGACTATAAAGTTACCAACTCTCCTGAATTGCCGATACTAAATTTGAATATATTATCTACCCTGGCTTATGAATGGATTAACTGCAGGCTGCAAATGATGGATGTGGCAATGTGTGCAGCAATCGAAACAAGACATACCGGTATTTCTCTCATTCCTTATCTTGAACTTCGATGCTATTCGTTTCCTTGCCATGATCTTCGACACTATTCGTTTCCTTGCCATTTGTTTCCTTAGCGATTGTGTCTTTTTGCTGGATTTCGGTATTCTGATCTACGTATGGGGGCTTTCCGTCCTGCGATGAATCTGGACTCGCCTGTCCCTGTTTTGTTTGATATTGCTAAGTCATCCCAACATTTTAAACAAGCAAAGCAGTCATCTGATCATCCCACAACTTATAAGAAAGTAGATCTATGAACACAAACCTTGTTTCTGTCACGCCAGCCAAGTCCAAATGGTCGGGCAAGTAAGCTAATCTTACGGGCAGGGATTTCTTGTTGAGGCTCTTGATTGCTGCGTGCTGGTGAATCTGGATGTGGCGATCTGCAATCTTATTTTTATTAGTAAGGAGAAACCAATCCAGAAGCATGATGAGTCCAAAACGAAAATAGAAGCTCATAAAATCTTTACATTGAGCGTAGCTTTAGAATGGCATTGCAAGAAATAGAAAGAATAAAATCAGAGAAAAACAATGTATTGCTTTGTCACCAAATCTTTGCCTCTTGACATACATAGACATCTGACACACTGACTAAAAATTTCTCATGCAAGCATAAAAGACTTGAAATTGGCGAAAGATCGATTACACACCGTGGAGAAGATAGGGCTTTGATTTGTCCAGACTGGTACTGTAAGGTAGCCTCCAACATCGATTCTGCCATAACCACTCTTTTCTCCATTTCAACAAGTGAAGCAATGGCCTCTTCATACTTTTCCTGCATTAACATAAAAGTTAAACCCATGAATGGCAATGAAAAGATATAAGAATTCAAAATCCCTCCACCCTCAGATAGGTATTTTGAGGGGCAGAATTTTATGCAGAAATGGAAAAGAGCATTTTCTTAACTAATTTTCTAGTTAGAGTACATCAATATACATTGTTATGAACGTGTCTCAGTGCTTGGTTAGTGACAGCTTGACAGGTGCCTAAATTTCTTTTCCTAGTTTGCAACTATATTGCATAGTTGGTCTGACTCTTCATTTTTTTCAAGTACTTGTATCAGATATCCATTTTCAATGCATTTTTGGACATGGATGTGGAGATATGATCCTATAAGGACCCTCCAAATACTTAGAAAAAATAGGAATACTTGTGTCAAATAAGTACCCTTATCCAACAATCACACCCAAGTCAAAAATAACAAAGGCTTACAGCAATAAGTGATTAGACCTATAGTTTTTAAACCATTATCATTAATTGAATGATTTCCACTCAAGAACCAAAGGAAATATTTACTGACGAAAGTTTCATGGCAAAACAAGAGCTTTGAGCACGATGAGTACCTGAAGAACTAGAGCAGTATGTCTTTGTGCAGCGGCATCTTGTTCAGCATATCTGCGAGCATCTTCAGTTACCCTTTGTTCTTGCTCCACTCGCATTAGGACCTGTGAAATATGTAATGCATCTTCTAATTATCAAGATGTATAATAAGATAAGACAATCTTCCACTAACCGAACATGAGGAAAACAAATCAAACCTGAAGCATTGCATTTTCTTGTTCTTGCTTCTCAGAAAGTGCTTTACGAAGTTCAGCAACTTCTTGCTCTAATTGCTCCACCTAAACATCAGAAGCAGATTCTTAGTACACATCAAGAATCCCAGCATACAGCTCAATTAAGGAACACAAAGTGCCAGGTAAAAGCAAGCAAATAAGTTGCATGGAGATGACTTGTAGTTTGACAATAGTCCTAAGAAAAAGCTAGAAAATCGAATGCAAAAACTGAGCAAGGAAAAATGGAAAAGGAAAAATGGAAAAAAAATGCAGGAACAACAATGATAAATATTCATGTCAAAGGAGCTGCCACTAGTAAAGATATTCCAGTTTACCCTAGCACTTAATTGCCGTCGGTTATCGTGCTTAACCATTTCCATCAAAGCAGTCTCCAGCTCTTCAGATCTGATACAAACGAGGAAGAATCAAGATTGTCACTGTAACATTCATAAGGGGATTATTTTGGCCTAAGAAAAAAGGATTACTTTAAAACTATTAACCAATGATTTCCAGAATAAATTGCAAATATTACGTTGTTAGATATATCCAATTTGTAAACCATTGAAATGTGGCTAGGATATGTCCATGCATAAAACAGGTGAAGAACAAGTGAGTAAACAGATTTGCAACCAACAAAATAAATTGCACTGCCACTATTAAACAGTCTATAGCAAGGTGAGGGTTGCAAAACTTGAAAACCATCGATATGATATAAATTATTAACCTGAGGACAGCTGATCTTTTCTCTTCCAGCAATCTGCATAACTCAACCTTTAGCCATACAACCTGCACATGATTGTTTACAAGACACTAGGATTATGGGAACAACATAAAACAAGCTAACAAAATCCCGTGCATGAACACAAGACATGAAAAGAATACGTTTAGTATGATCTTCCAAATTTCAACTTGCCAGTGCCTATAAATCCACAAGATATTAGCATAGCTTATATTAACCAAGGTGGAAAGTTTCAATGCATACGAAAATAGCACAACAAATCCACACGGGGTAGATAAATAGATTTTTGTTATTGAAAGTTTATGAAACATGGCAAAATAATAGTTCTGATATGAACTTCAAGATCAATTTGAAATTAGGTCCTATAAGACTCTAAAAATTAGATGCTAAAAAGAGAGCTCATGCCACAATCTAACATATGCATGAAGTCTTGTCAATAAATAATTATTCAACTAACAAAACACACATTTCAACCAAATGTGATTGGTAACATAAATCCTTCTGAAGCTCCTTTTTAGGCAATATCTTGTGTTAAATCCAGTACCATTATATGTATTGTAGGGCCTAATATATGGAATTAGAAAAACTCTCCTAAAATCAGAATACATCAGATTATTCAAAATATAAACATATTTCTGATTTACTATGAAAATATGTAAGTGGTCGTGCAAGTGGGTATATTCTACTGGATAAGGTACCAAGATCATCCACACACAGACAAAATGCAACATTGAATAATGAATTGTTCATGAAAAGTGAAATGCAAATTGACACCTGATCTTGAAGATCTGGAACTGCATCTAGCTCAGCATCCCCATTCAGACTGATAAGAACTTTGTTCTCATTCCCAGACCCAGACTCGGAACAAGAGCGATCCACATTTTTTTGTGAATCAACAAGCTGCACTGTCTTATTTGTTTCGGTAAGCACTGATTTAGGGTCATGCTTAAAATTATATAGCTTAGTTGCTAGGCCCTGACAATCCTTCCAATCTTGAAGTCCCTTTGATCTTTCCTCAACTGCAGTTATTACAGCTGATCGGTGCTTCTCTCTCAACTCCTTTAATCTTCTTTCATTGACGTTTTGGTAACCCATACAAGCTGTCAATACAAGTTGACTGCTGTCGAATGTTGAACCAGCCAATGACTGTAGTAAAGTAACTGCATCTCCCGCATCCTTGCTTGTAACTAGTGCAGGGCCTATAAGAAAATTAAGTTACATTTTGTAGATTAAAACAGCTCATTTGTCACTACTTCCACACTTCCTCTTCCCTAATAATATAAAAATTTCAGAATGCTCATGTGTCTTTTACCCCATACCATATAACTCCATTAAAGCAAGTGCAGTCCTAAAAAGCATGACACGATTTCCTTCATACAGGAGCACATCCCAAACTCGAAGCACTGTAGTGAGGAGAAACCCATCAGGAAGCTTGGAGTAAGCACAGGTGATTCCAATTACTAAAAGAGAGTGCAACTCTAGTAAACTAGCAACAAAAGCAGCAACTGCAGAAGGAACTTTTTGAATAGTGTGATAAATTGTGCAACTAGTTAAATATAGCTACAAGACACGGCATGAAACCTGACCACTTTCCCATGGAAGCATGTTCATAAAAATGGAAAGGAACCATGGTCCAGTAACCCATGCCACTTGCACTCCCAGATAATCTAGGTGATTGACTGCAAAGAACATAAAAATGTCTATCATAAACTGCTTGCCCAAAATACACAATAGAAAGAGACATGTGGAAAGTTCAAGCACAAAAAGAAGAATATTGAAAAAGAAAAACAAACCCAGTTTGGGAAATCTTTCGCGCATCAACTCCTCAAAAACAAGTTGGTCAACCTAACAAAAGGCCACAAGTTACCAGGATAATTATCTAAAGCAGAACCATCAATCACTTCAACGTTCTCAATTAGGAGAAAGCAGATAGTAGAAATCAATTGGCAAGAAGAAAGTGTTAAGCAAATTATTACCTGAGACGCAATCATTTCCTCTGAGTAATAACCGTCAAAATAGTCATCAATAATGCCCACCAAAGTCCTGGAATGTATACCACAACTTAGAAGAATACAAAGCCAATGATGCACTTATTTTTAAAAACTAAATGCATTTCTTGCCGCTAAAAATAGAGAATCTCAATAAATAAGAAAGATAGGAACATGCAAATCATGTGCATGAAGAGAGTAAATACATTCCAGTAACAAAATATACCCTGATCTGTAACTTTTAAAAACGAATTTCATGAATAGAACAAGGAATATGGGATATGCAAGGAATTTTCTCAACTGAGTCTCAACCTACCAGAAGGCATTTTCTTCAGGCATCAAGAGGAGTAACAAGGCAGCAAAGAAATTCATGGCCTGCATGAGAAAAACACATATCCCAAAAAGCTCTAAAACACTCCAGACATGGCCATAGGAAACATATTTCTGAATCTAGTACCTGACAGTACCCAACAGAGGGGTTATGTCGAGCATACGCTGTAAGCAACCGTCTCAGAGCATTTCTACCATCATTATCCAGAGCAGGGTGACCTGGGAATGTTCTGGGCAAATCCTGTTTTTAGAACCATTAATCAGTTATGAAACTCAAACTAATAACAATAACACCAAACAAGGCAGCACCAGCTGCTGAAGAAACAAAATACAGATTTCAGAAAACTGCACGTGAAACAACCTTCTCAATTTGCCCCTTCCATTTCTCAGGCTCACATATTGACTCTGTGGTTGAACCCTTACACTCTGACAGGAAGCTCAGTTGTTCAGTGTTGTTGCCAGAGTTAGTTTCATTAGCAAGCAGACCCTTGTAATAATTCTCCAGTCGGCGGGTCCTCACACCAACAAAGGCTTGCCAAAGCTGTAATAATGACCAAGTTCATGAAAGAAAGAAAGAAAGAGCGGAAAATAAAGAGAGAGAAAGGACATCAAATAAAATACCTCTCCCCTAAGAGCCATCGGTACTCCACCACGAACAAGAACTTCCAACTCCTCTTTCCAGGGAAAGAAAGATTCCATAGGTGCTGCATCCGCAGCAGCAGCAGCTGTAGTTGTACTTCCGCTGTCACTTGTAGGGGAATCCTGAACTGGGTCAGATCTCTCAGCATCATAAAATTCATCCTCAGAATCCTCCTCTGATGCTCCCTTTGGGACTCTAGCATCTTCAGTTGGAGCTAATGGTTTCCCTTGACCTGTTTCTCGCTCATCTTTAGATAAATTGTCTTTCTTCTTTACACGGATACTCATTAAATCTTCAATGGGTCGAAGGGATGGTCTAATTTCAGTCCATATTTGGATCCGATGAACTCTTTTCTCTGGTTCAGATTGTACCTTCTCTTTTTCTGTATCATTCTCAGACACACTATCCAAACCAGACTTCTTTTCACATAAATCATCTCCTTCAGCTCCCTTCTGCACTTCATTGTTTCCATCCTCTGCAACTTCAGTGTGTGAGACCTCCTTGCCTTCCTCTGAGGATATCCCTTCGAGAGGCAATTGAGGAGACTCTGACTGGCGTTCCAAAAAATCACTCCACCTATCTGATCTTTCCTCCTCTTCTTCCTAAAGTCACATGTATAGATACAATATGAACCTGTTATTAATCTTAGTTGAAATTATTTCTTTTGATTACCATTCAGTCACCCAAGAATTAGTCAAAGAAACTATTAAAGTTCTGAATCATTGAGCTTGATATAATTCAGGGCCCATAATTGGCAAGAAAAATGATTAAAGAAAATATGCTAATTTAAGTCATAAAATTACTTATATGCTCAAGTTATTCTATAGTTTCAGAGAATACGACACATTATCAGTATTACCATGATATATGAGTTAGCATTTAAGTATCCTTTTCTTTAGCAACTGAAAGAAAAGCAGGATAGAAACAAGAGAAGTACCTTGTAAATATTAGCATATTCTCGGTATGTTTGCACATGTTGAGGTCTCACCGCAAATCCATAGGCATCCCTGTCAATGGCAAATAGCTTTATATTTGCAAAAAAGTTCAATCAATGACACCTTGATCATTCTATGAAAAAAATCTCAAACGAAGTTTGCAAATTTCCACGATATTCTATGTAAAAATTAACTTAAACTACTTGCATTACCGCAACATTCTAATAAACGAAGTAGCAATATTAACCTAAGCTTATCAAATTCAAGTCAAGACAACTCATTGCGAAATAAAATCTAGAGCAACAAATAAGCAGAAACATCAAACTAAAGGTGAAATAGCAAGTAAAGTTATCCGAATACAACCTGCAATCGACATTCAAGGTCTGCTTAGTTTCACAGTTTCACTAGAAAACAACATATCCTAGTCAAATCTAAACTAGTCTACTTTCCATTATCACTCAACTTCCAGTCAATTTGCTCAAAAAATCAAACTAAGTTCCATTGAAATAAAAAGGTCAATAAAAGATCACGGATTTTAGCAACGTTCTCAGTGAAACTAGCTTAAATCATTAGCAACAAGCCACCGCATTCCTCAATTACTAAACTAAACTCTGATCGTAGTCAATAAGGTCTTGATCATGTAAAAATCTAACTAAAAAAGAATCAATCAAAATCGAACTTGAATTTACCTGCAATCGGCATCCAAAGATTGCCAAGTTACACTAGGAGACAACATATGCTCATATTCTATACTCAAATTAGTTCCAAGAATTAAATCACATTTCACATTATCAAGTCCAAATCGAAGTCAAAACAGTGAAAAAAAAGTTACTGAAAATAAAAAGATCTGATCAAAATGTTGAAGGATCAGACACAGAGATAGAAGGGACACGTGGCGAGAAGAGAGTACCTCTTGTGGTCGAAGGTTACAAGGGGGTTCACCGCATTGGTGGTGGCGGCGGAGGATCTCATTTAGTTCCTGCTGAAATGGAAAGACTTTATTGGACTGTGAGATACTGAGGATGTCGGTGACAGTGACGAGAGGATCTCCTGTATTCTGCAACGGAAAAAAACAATGGAAGAGAAAAGAAAGGAGATATATAATAAAGAGAGATGAAATTGGAAGGAGGGTGGAGCTCTCTGTTTGGGCAGAAGGGAAGTGTGGAGAGAAGTGAGAGGGAGGAAAGTGAGGCACATGCAAAATGGCGAGATTAACGTCACATTATTACCATGTGGACGGATTTCTTAGCACGGAAATCGATGTCGGTAAAAGGCAACGCTGTGAATATGAGAAATTTCAATAATATAAAGAGTTAGAATCTAGACCATAATCCTTAAATTTATAATAGGTAAATTTCATAGAATGGGATTAAATTATTAATAAATTTATTTTTTTTAGTTATTTAATTATAAAAAGTTACAAAATCGTAATTGGATTATTTGATTGTTTTCATTTAAATCACTGAACTATTTAAAAGTTTTTTTTGAAGTCATTAAGTTGTTAAGTATTTTTTTTAAAATTTGACAAGTGAGATCCAAGTGATGATTCAGTGATTAGTATGATGGACCAATACTCATCTACGAGTAGAAGAACATACTTTAGATTCAAGCCGATTTGATAGTCAATGTCGGAAATTGGAGATTAAAAATTGTTTAGATTTTTGGTTCACAAATTCATGACGTTCAAAGTTGTTAAAAAAATGAATTGTAAAAGAGAAGGGAAATGCGAGCTTTCAATTAGTGCACGCGGTGTAAATAGAAAATGTCATACAACCAGGGGCGAAGCAAAGGGGCTGGCATAGGCCTTGGTCCTCCCTAAAATGTAAAATTACTATTTAGGTTCTTAAATTTTTTTAAAAATTTTAAATTAGTAAAGGTAAAATTACACTTTGCCCCCCTAAAATTATAAAAAGTTGATTTAATCCTTTACAAATTATAAAAATATAAACTATAAAAAATTAAAATTTTATCCGGCCCCCCTAAAAAATTGTTCTGACTTTGCCCCTAAATACAACAGCGACTTTAACAACTCGATAAATTAAATAAAATTTTTGAATAGTTGAATAACCATTTTGTAATTTTTTAAAGTTAAATATTCAAAATATAAACTTATTAATAATTTAATGAGATTAAGTATAATTTACTATTTATAATAAGACCAACCTTAAAATATGCTAAATAGGGTTAAGTCCACAAGACGAAACAGGTAAAATATATAAATATTAATATATTTTTAAATAGTAAAATATGCATGATGAAATTTAGTTGTGATTATGAGAAAATTAAGATTTATATGATCCTCCAATTTTTAAAGAAAAAAATTAGTCCTTCGTTTAATATTTTTTATCACTTTTTTATTTTTAATTTTATATTATTTATTAAATTATTTTAAAATAGATAAAAAATTAAACGTCAATTAACGTGACATGTATAGATTACTTTATGGATGTCATGGTAGCATATGTTAATTTTTTATTTATTTTGAGGTTATTTGACAAATATCATAAATTTAAAAATAAAAAAATAAAAATTAGATGATAGACTTAAATAATTTTTTAAAAAAAATTGAGAGGTAAATAAGTTATCATATATATTTTAAATGAGTTAGAAGGATAGGGATGTATGTTACAACTTTTAGTCTTTTGATTATATAAAAAGAAGCAATTCTCTGTCACCTTTTATCATATTGTGTCGGCAATGAAAAATATTTGCTTGAAATTGTAATATTATTATCCACAGTTATGTATCAAGTGAATGTTAAAACATGACCATATTGATTGCACTAGCAATAGCATGCCAAAAAAGAGTAGGGCCTTTTGGAAACATGTAGGCCATGATCATGATTAATTATCGAACCAAGATACGATAAAAATTATAAAATATAAAAAACATAAATTTAGTAAATTTACCTGTTGCTCACCTAATTCCTTAATAATAGAGTCGAGGATTTGATTCCAAATCATCGAAATAGAAAATATTTCATAATTAATTTACCTTTTTGAAGAATAATTATATTAATTATACTTACTTACAATAGATACCCTGGTTTCGACCAAATATATTAATACATAAATAAAATATTTACAATAAATACAACAAAATTTTAATTATGAATTGTGAGTTTATTGCATTATCATTATTAATAGTAGTAGTATGGGTACAAAAATGTTTGCACTTTTTGCCCTTTTTTTTTATCTTTTATTCTAGTAGGATGTTGGAATAAATATTACATTTTGCATTATCATATCTACTTAAATAAAGATTTTGTGTTAGTACAAATTTTATTATAATCTATTTTATAATTATTAATGTAATACATTTTTATTATTATTTGTGTCTATTAAATTTTTTGTTAAAATATACGTTAATTAAGAAAATTAGTTTCTTTACTTTTTTGAATTTAAAAATGAGAGTTCGAATTTTGACATTGTTATAAATTTTTTTGCTAAATTTAGTTCATTACAACAACTCTTTTTAGACATACTGCTATTAAGTTAGTATTTATTTATTTCAAGATGTCATATTAACGAATTTAATTGAAGTATTTTAATAATTAGACTTAAATTTTAAAATATAAAAAATAAAAAGACTAAATCTCAAATATACGAAAAATATATAGATTTCATATGATCCGACCATAAAATTCTACTATTTAAATAAAGTTTAAATTTTAATATCATTATGATTAAAAGAATTTTACCTAAATAATTATTATCTCGAACATAATTAAGGGCAAATCATAAAACAAATGAAAATATAAAAGAGAGATAAGTATAAAGTTTAAAATTCGGAATTAAATGGAAAAGCAAATCTCTTCCTTTCTACATCTATGCAGCCTTTTTGTTTTTGGTTAAAAATGGTATACATACACGTGAATAGTTCTTTCTAAAATTTGCATATGATATACCCAAAGTTTGGTTTAAATCATATTGGACCCACAAATTTACTCCTCCATTAATATTTTTATTAAACAAACGCCGAAAATACATAAATAAACCCTACATTATGCAAATCTAAATACATTACTTTATATATATATATATAAATTACACTTAAAGATAATTAAATTATTAGTCTATGTATATTTTGGTTATTCAACTTTGAAAAGTTATAAAATAAATTTTGAATTATTCGAAAGTTTTCTTTTAAGTAATTTGGCTATTAAAATCGTTGTTATATACCTTTTTTCTATTTACATTGTTTGTACCAATCAAAGATTTTCTTTCTCTTTTCTTTTATACTTCATTTTTTTCATGACAGCTTTGAACATCAAGAAATTTGCAAACCAAAATCTAAAATTTTTTTCTCTGATTCCCGACACTGACCGTTATATTAACTTGGATTTAATGTATGTTATTTTACTTATCAATGGATACTGATCTACCATAGTAATTATCGAATCATTGTTTATTCGCTAGCTAGAATTTAAAAAACAAAAATTAACAGCCCAGTAAGTTGAATAAAATTTTTTATAATTTAGTGACTATTTTGTAGCATTTTAAAGTTGAGTGATCAAAACACAAATTTATTAATAGTTTAATGACATTGGTTACTGTATGGATTTATGGCTTGAAAAAGAGTTGTATAACAATTACAAATGAAATTTTTTCGAATTAACTATAATTCATTATAAAAAACTTTTAATTAATAATCAAAATATATCCAGAACCAAATTAAAATGCGTGAATAGTTTTACGGAAAATCCACACATAATAAAATTTAAATCAAAATAAATAATATAAAGATAACCTGCACATAATTTGAAAAATAAATTTGAGACCTCGATTATCAGTAATACCATGATTGTATTACTACATACATAATTTTATGAAATTTGAATTTGATGGCTTGAAAGAGAGGCACGCAAAATTTTATATATTTTAATTAATTATAAATGAAACTCCAAATTTTGCGTGATATATAAACAAATTTTACTTCAATATTACAACTTTTTCTATGTCATAAAATGATTTAATAAAAGTTTGACTTTTGAATTTGATGCCTTTTTTTTTTTGTTCTTTTAGCACAAACACTACATTCAAGGCATAAAAATGGGGAAATTTATATCTAAATTATGCTTAAACTATAAGAAATATAGGTTCAACGTTTAGTTAGTTGGATTTTAAAATCTTAGAAACCCACTAAATTTAATTTAATTTATTTATAAATTGTCCATTTTAACTATTTGTTACCACCTTCTCAAGTTAGTTAAGTCGAGACTTGTCCTACAAGAAAGGAATTCAATTAAGAGGTGTTAGAGTTGGTATTTTGATCGTTCTTAATATAATATCTAGAACCATTTATAGTCCCTACTCAATCCATAAATAAAAAAATAATGCATTTCAACATACTCAAACCTACAACCTTCTCAATATTAAATCAATTTAGGGCCTCAAGTCCTTTCTTTGTTGACTCACCTCTATCTTTTCGTCCAAACGTAGCACGATTGATGCTAACCAAATATTACAAGTTGTATAGAAATTGTGATTTTTTTCTTCCTTTACTTTTATGATAAGCTCTTTTGGACTTATATTTTATATGGGCTTTGGACTCTAATTATGATCTTGGTATAACAATAGTTCCTCTCTCAAAATTGGACAATGGCTTGACCAAAACTTATAAATAAATTATAGGCACCAAAGAGTGGATAAATTATATCAACGTCCTTTTTCAAATGGCTTATCGCTTCTCTTTTTTTGCCAATCCCCTCCTTCATACGTAGTATAATTGTTGCTAACTAAACATCGAAAAAATGTGGCTTTTTCCCTTTACTAAAGGGATATTTTGACACAAATGGCCAAACATTAGCCTACATAAGTAAGTTATACCTTATGGGGGGTTTTTTATTCCTCGAAGATAGCAAGGTAGTCATCAACCTTTTAATTTTATCATAGTAAAGTTTTGTTTTTATATAGACAAAATGTAGGTTGCAAGAGATTTTGTTTTTATCATAGTAAAGTCTGGAGAGCTTTTAAGGCTAATATTGACAGCATGTTCAGAGAGATAAGATAGTGCTTCTTTTAGTGCAATCAAGCATGTAAGGTAATAGGTTAAGTACATGCAGTGTAGTGTAGTTTACCATTTGTTTAGATCTAAAAAGTTTTATGGAAAATATTTTTTTGTATTTTTTTATATTTGTTTAACAGAAAATAACTTGGTTAACGGAAAATGATTTACAGGTCAATGTACAGTAAGCTATTTTCTGGAAAAGAACTTCTCTATAGGTAATTTAATTTTTATATAAAAGTTAACTTAAATCAAGCTTAATATTATTATATTGAAAATTAAATTCAGTTGTTGACATTGTTAATTTTTTTTGTTAATTATGTCGATGTCACATTTTTAAATAAAAAATATTAACTTGGTAATCATGTAACTAAAAAATAACGCTGTAATGGATTTGAATTTTAAAAAATATTTTTAATATATGCAAAAATAATGTAAAATATAAATTTATAGATATAAAATAAACTTAATTAAATAATGAAAAGATAAAAAAATTCATATGTATGTTTGTTTCATTAAAAATAGTTTTTTATGAAATATTTTTAAAAAATGTGTCAAACAACAGAAATTTTTTTACACAATTTCATCCAAATATCAAGAAATATTATGTTTTTTTAGGAAAGTAAATAAATTTTCAGAAATTAATTTTTGAAAGTCATTTTTAATGAATCAAACAGATCTTTAATGCTTACAAAATTTAAAAGGATACAATATAATAAAGATACAATAATAAGTGTTGTTGATTCGAAATAAAAGAAGTACCTATATAAAAATGGAGCTGCCCTTTTGAAATGTAAAAGAAACATCTTCCTTCTTTGAAATTGTTTCGTCTCTATCTTCTTCTTCTTCTTCTAGTCATAGAGCCTTACACGTTCCCTTCGTACAAGTTTTCTTCATCGTACAAGTTAGTAATCTTCAAAGGATATACTATTTATCTCTTCTCTTGCTTCTGTTATTGTTAGTAATTTTCTTGGTGTTCGCGATATAGCCACGTGTGAAGTCGAAAACATTAAGTGCAAAATTTAAAAAATAGGTTTGGATATTTAGAAGAAGATTGGCCAAATGTGGTTAGGGATGGTGGGGAAACATCCATTTTATCTATATATCGAAGAATGGGGTTCCATCTGCCTGTCAAATATGGCTTTAATCCAAATCAAGTAATGTCTAGGGGATGGGCTTTGTTTACTACGTTCTTTGGTATATACTAGTGTCACGGTAGGAGCTTAGCCTAAATGCCTTATCTAACATAATGACGATGAATGCTATGAATGCCAGGGGGAAGTGTTGGTATTACTTCCAATCATAGAAGCGGGTAAAATTTATTGAATTGAAAATTATTGTTGAGAATGTTAGACGAAAGTTTTTATGGTTTTTTTTATTCAAATAATATAAAAAACAATTAATTAAGAAAAAGTATGAAAAATAGATTAATTACAAAAATAGGTATTTGTTACAATGTTTTGACGATGCTGTCTAATATATTGACGACATTAGATTAAATGTGATGACCTAAAATATTCAATGATCTGATATGCAAATATCCCATTTTGATTGGCAGTTAGGAAAACCTTTGAGGTGCCGTGGCACACCGAACTTTAAATGGGTAAATTCTTCATAAACCTCTCTTATTTATTGTTTTCTTTTATTCTCTTTTAGCATAAAAAGAATGGACGTCTCTTACCTATTTAAAAGAGTGTGGCGGTACCCTTAAAGGTTTTTTTCACCTGCCAATTAAAATGGAATATTTACATATTAGGTTCCTAAATATTTTAAGTCATCACATTTTAGTTTGGCATCGCCAATATATCATACCACACTGTCAGAACACTGTAACAAATGTATATTTTTGTAATTAATCTATTTTCCATACTATTTTCGTACTTAATTATTATTTTTATATTATTTATATAAAAAAGCCTTGTAGTAGAAATTTAGAGTTGAGGAATGGCGGTCAATGGCGACATTTGGTAACCGGTGGCAACAAAAGTTCATCAGAGTTGTAACAGCCTAATTTTCAGTGGTGTCGGAACAATGATTTGAGATCACTAAATCCGACAAATGAGTAGGAAATATTATTAATTGAGTGAGTATAAATTAAATGTGAAGCTAGGAGAAATTTTGAAATAGTGAATAGTGTACTAAAAATAAATATTAAAATAATTAGAATCGAAAACGAGGTATCGAGACCTCTATAATTTTAAATCGAGCCATAAATATTTTTATAAATATTTATGGAGTGTTAATATGTTAATTGAACAAAAAGGACTAAATTGTATCAAATGCAAAATTGTGGGAAATGATTAAATAGCTTAATTGATAAAAGAAAGAGGGTTTAAAAGGAAAATAGACCCAAATTCTATTTGGGCTGGACGGCAAGGGCATGAAATCAGCAAGAAAATAAGGAGAATTAAGGGAAAAATTGGAAAATTGTAAAATTTACTTAATAAAGCTAGGACTAAAGTGGAATTATCTAGATTTCTCTTTATTTTTCTGCATTCTCATCAGAAAAACGCCATGGAAGAGTTCTATTAAGCTGGTTTTTCATATTTTTACTTCAAGTAAGTTCAATTCTTGATTATTTCTTGAAATTTTGTGTTTTTGTGACTTTTACAACCAGGTCCTATTGTTGAATTCATTAGTTTTTGATTCTATGAAAGAAATTGAAAGTTTCTATACATATGTGCTGAAAGTATATGATGATTTGGCATGGAATTAGAGCTTTAAATTGTTTATATGTTGATTTTATTGTAAGAATTGAATAGAAAGTGAATGTTTGGGACCTAATTGTAAAAGAGTTTGAAGTTAGAATTTTATGTGGAAAATCTAAAATTCAATAGTTATGAAATAACTTATAATGTTTAGGAAAAGTATTAATTGAGAAAATTATCTTAATTGAGGGGTTAATTGAGCAATGACTGAATTGTATGAATTGTGAAATTTGGGGCAAAATGGAAATCAACATTTTGCACTAAAACTGTTTTGGACAGCAGTAGTAGTCTAACTATGGAAAATCACCAAAAAATTTAGAAATGGAATTAGAGGATGAATAAAATATGAAACTAAAGATTATTGAGTCTAGTTTCTTATAGAAGAAATAATGTAAGCAATGGAATTGTAAATCATGAGATATGATAAATTTTGTGAGACAAGGTCAGAATGATTTCGGGTTCCCCTGTTTTGACTTTGTAAAATCATAAAAAATTTGATAAAATAATTAAGGGCTTAAATTTATATTTTTAGAATCCCGAATGAGTCTATTTTCAAGAGAAGCAAATGGGAACCTCATTCGAATCCTGTATGAGGAGATAATTAATTTTTAGTGAAGAAGGGTCGGAACTGTCAGACAGCAAAATAGGGGAGACTTCAATGAATAAACTGTATTAATTGGCCCAACCAAAAATTATGAAAATTTTATGGTAAGAAGATATGTGAATCTAGTTTCTGGGAAAATTTATGGATCTTAATTTGGAGTTCTTTAGCTCAAGATAAAAATAATTTAGTGACTATGACACAGATGGACAGCTTGAATATTCAAATAAGTAGATAGTGAAAATTATAGATAATGTTATCTACAAGTGTGTTGTTTATACTAAGGATGTGGATGGAGAGGAGGAGGAGGAAAATATACAAAAATATATGAATGACTTGTGTATAAATTGATCACATGCCTGATTATAATCGATAAGTGTTGAATTAGAAACGATATAATGTTTTATTTGGAATATTTATTATGAAATTATGATTATCGCTATAATACAAAAATCGAACTTGTGAGTTTATATAACTAAATTTAGTGACCATTTGTTAATATTATTAAATTTCAATATTATTTTATGAATGGTGATTAATATTTATGTATGTTAATTGTTGAAAATAAGTAAATTATGTACAAAAGTTATGAAATTAAACTGAGAATTTCGGAGGAACGGAACGCAGGAAATGAGTACAATCTTTCAGTGAAAAAGATGAATTGACAGTAAATTACCCAAGTAAACCGAGATTCAGCATTTGTTGCGAATTCTCGTGTTTGCTTTTCGTTTAGCTCTTACGAGCTTCCGTTAACTCATATGAGTTTAAATTAACCCTTTTGGGGTTTCAGTTCAGCTCTGATGAGCTTCAGTTAGCCTTCGGGCTTCCGTTTAGCACTTATGTGCTTCAGTTAGCCTCCGCGCTTCCGTTTAGCACTTATGTGCTTCAGTTAGCCTCCGGGTTTCCTTTTAGCACTTATGTGCTTCAATTAGCCTTCGGGCTTCCGTTTAGCACTTATGTGCTTCAGCTAGATTTCGGGCTTCAGATCATGATTTACTCAAATCTGTAAGCTGTTCCTTGGATGGACAAGTTGGTAAGTCGTAAATGTAACATGTGGAAAAAGAAATGTAAGTAATGTTATCATTATTATTATTGAGCACAATTATGTGATTTTATCATTCAAAGATTGTGTTTGACAAGATATGTTAGTAAACTATGAGTATGTGAATCAAAGTGATAGAATTTAAACACCTAATGAGGTTGAGCTGATTCACACGAATTTGTCATTTGAAATTGTGATTGACAGGAAGAAACAGTGAATTACATGCTTATCAATGGTGTAACAGCCCATTTTTAGGATTAATCGGAACAGTAGTTTCGGGGCCACCAAATCCGACGAGTAGGTTTGTAAATATTATATTTAATATTTACGAGTTAATTGTGATTTTAAAAATGTTTTTGATATTGTGATATTTGTTTTATAAGTGATTTATTAAGTTCAAGTGGTATGACCCTAAGGTCAAGTGGGTTTAGGAAATGAGGTATCGGGACCTCATTTATATAAACCGAGTCGTAAATATTTTTATAAATATTTACGGAGTGGCAAAAAGATGGTATTAAAGTTTCGTTGAAAAATTTTATCGTTTCGATAGTTAATTAAGCAAAAAGGACTAAATCGCGTAAAATAAAAAAAGTTACATTCTAATTGTTTAAGTGTTTATTTTCCATGTTTTACTAAAGTATAAGTCCCTATTTATCAATTAAACCATTACTTTATGATAGTGGAGATTGGTGGTTTGGCATATATGAAATTATGTATTATTATAAAGGACAAAAAGGTAAATGGAATATTAAAATGTATTAAATAAAAATAAAACATAAAATGGCCATGCAAATTTTATCTCTTGGCCGAATATGGAGGAGAAAAGATAGCCATTGAAGCTTCCTTAGTTTCGGCATTTGCATGAAGTGATTTAGGTATGTTTTGTGTTCGGTTTTTGATAATTTTTATATTTTTTGAGATCGTTGCTTCGTATTCTAGCTAGCCCGTATCTCTGATTTCAAAACTGTTAAAGTATTTGAATGTTGCCATTGTTGAGTGCATGAGTATTTTGATAGTTGATGATGGAAAATAAATTATTGTTGTTGGACATACATGTTTTGTAAAGTGAATTTTGATAAAAATGTCAATTTTGGATTAAATTGTGAATTATTGAAATTATGTGGTTGAAAGTGTGAATAAATGAAAATATGGGCTGTTATGAAGTAGTAGTAAATTCTTCTAGGCATGGGTTTGGCCAAAATTGAATGAATTTAATTTTTCGAGCTTAGGGACTAAATTGTAAAGAAGTTGAAATATTAGGGGCAAAAATGTAATTTTGTCATAAAGTAATTTATGGGCTGTTTTAATACCATGAATATTCGGTTAAGCTTAATTATGGTTAAAAATAGTTAATTTGCATTTTTTTAGCTTAGTGACTAAATTGAATAAAAGTAAAACTTTAGGGGTAAAATAGTAATTTTACTAAAATATGAAATTGAGTTAAAATGAATAGAATATGAATTGTAATAGTTGAATTTGATTGATTAGATCAAGTTAAGCCTCGTACGAGTCTATATCGAGGGAAAAACGAAGTATCGGATTCGTCGATCTAATTTATCGTTACCGCGAACGAGGTAAGTTCGTATGCAATAAGCATTGTTAAATTTATGTTTCTAATGCTTTAATATCGTATAAATTGTATATACGTAAATACTTTAATGTCTGACGACATATCAACAAAATGTGGCACTTAGTGTGCGAGGCAATCAAATATGGTACTTAGTGTACGAAATATTGAGAATGGCACTTAGTGTGCGAGATATTGAGAATGACACTCAGTGTGCAAAATATCGAATGATTCAAAGGGAAATTATAAATTATGATTGAATGATTAAATAGAGCAAAGTGAACAGGTATACATGCTATATTATATGAATTGTTTATGAGACGACATTATAATGGTGATATTTGGGCTTTGAGCCTAGCAAGCTTTAAGCTGGTGAATAATATTATCGGGTTTAAAACCTAGCAGGCTAAATGCCTGTGATTTGATAAAAGTCTAAGACTATGAGACCTTGTGTTAAATCGACAATTGAATTTGTTCAATGCATTAAGTTGGCCAGGTATGTGATATATTCTTATGCATGTTAGATCGATTGGAATTGAATCATGAGTGTGAAATGAGAAGCATAGATGAAAATGCCTATGTCATATATGTGAGTAAGGGCAAAACCATCGTAAATTATCGATAAGGGTGGACTATGTGCGGAATCATCTTATAATTGCTAATTTGAACGGTTGTGTGCGAATCATTGAGCATGATGTATTGTATTGAGATTATGCTTGAGTGAAATTATAGATATGTGATGAAATTGATTGGTGATATACATATTTAAGTAATGTGAATGCAAAGAATGTGTGAAAGAGTAAATTTGTAATAAATCTGCTTGGGACAACAGCAGTAATGTGATTTTGGAAAATCACTATAAATTGTTGGAGTTGAGTTAGAAGCTGAATAAATTATGTAATTAAAGCTTAATGAGTCTAGTTTCTTATAAAAGAAACCGTGTAAGCAAAAGAATTGCTGATAATGAGATATTTAAAGTGGCGTGGGATAGAGTCAAATGACTTCGGGGTCCCCTGTTCTGTTTTTAGAAAATCATTATAATTTGTACAAAAATGGTTATAAGATAAAATTTATATGCTTATACTCCTTAATGAGTCTAGTTTCAAATGAAATCAAATAGAACATATTTTGAATTCTGTACAATGAGAAATTTGATTCGTAGTGAAAAGTGGTCAGATTAGTCAAACAGTGAAACAGGGGAAACTTTAAGAAAAATCTGGTATTGATTAGCCAAATCTAAAATTTTAAAAATTTTATGGATGGAAGATATATGAGTCTATTTTCAGGGAAAATTAACAGCAATTGATTTGGATTTTTGTAGCTCCAGTTATAAATAATTTAGTGACTATTGCTCAGGAAGACAACTTGTATTGAATTTGTGATTATGTTGTAAACATTGATAAAACTTGTTAATGAGTTGCTTATTGTTTTCTTATGAACTTACTAAGCGTAAAGCTTACTCCCCTTTTCTTTCCCATATTTCCTAGGGTTGCCAGGTTAGCTCGGGTTGGAGGCCGTCAGAGATATTATCACATTGTCAAGTCTACGCTATCGGCGTAAGTAAATCTTAGTGTTTCGAGTCTATGGCATGTATAGGGTTTGTAAAGTTGAGTAAGTAAATGATACAAGACTAAGATATTGGTAAATATTTAATAATGCCTCATGAATATTTTGGGCCTTGTAAGCCCGATTAAAGGATAATATACGTGTGTATGAAAAGTTTAAAATTGATCAAAAAATTTTTACGGTCTGATTTTATATAAATGGATGAGTTTAAATCTAGTAGCACCTCGAACCCTGTTCCGGCGAGGGATACGGGCGAAGGGTGTTACAAATGGTTACATATAATTATCTGAAAAACAAGAAAAATTACGGTTATTGATATATGAAAATGTAAGACATTGATATATGAATGTGGAATATGTTTGATAAATGTGTTCATTCTTAACTATGGAATTATGTTCCTCATGTGTGCTATTTGCATAAAGATGATATTTCAAATACTTTGGTGAGTAAAGCTTAAATATGAAATAGTATGAAATTGAGGCAAGTTGTTATGAAAATATATTTAAATTATCTGTAAGTGTTTTGTACTCCTCGGTAATGCCTCTATTCTGTTCCGGCGACGGATACGGGTAGGTTTTTTATAATTATATTAAATGTCAAAGAAGAAAAAAGAGAAAGAAAGGATTAACTAGAGGTGTACATGGGCTGTAACAGCCTAATTTTCAGTGGTGTCAGAACAGTGATTCGAGATCACTAAATCCGACAAATGAGTAGGAAATATTATTAATTTAGTGAGTATAAGTTAAATGTGAAGTCAGGAAAAATTTTGAAATAGTGAATAGTGTACTAAAAATATATATATTAAAATAATTAGAATTGAAAACGAGGTATCGAGACCTCGGGAATTTTAAATCGAGCCATAAATATTTTTATAAATATTTATGGAGTGTTAATAAGTTAGTATTAAAGTTTCGTGAAGAAATTTTAAAGTACTAATAGCTAATTGAACAAAAAGGACTAAATTGTATCAAATGCAAAATTGTAGGAAATGATTAAATAGCTTAAATGATAAAAGAAAGAGGGTTTAAAAGGAAAATAGACCCAAGGTCTATTTGGGTTGGACGGAAAGAGCCTGAAATCAGCAAGAAAATAAGGGGAATTAAGGGTAAAATTAGAAAACTGCAAAATTTACTTAATAAAGCTAGGACTAAAGTGGAATTATCTAGATGTCTCTTTATTTTTCTGCATTCTCATCAGAAAAAACACCATGGAAGAGTTCCCTTAATCTGGTTTTTCATATTTTTACTGCAAGTAAGTTCAATTCTTGATTATTTCTTGAAATTTTTGTGTTTTTGTGACTTTTACAACCAGGTCCTATTGTTGAATTGATTAGTTTTTGATTCTATGAAAGAAATTGAAAGTTTCTATACATATGTGCTGAAAGTATATGATGATTTGGCATGGAATTAGAGCTTTAAATTGTTTATATGTTGATTTTATTGTAAGAATTGAATAGAAAGTGAATGTTTGGGACCTAATTGTAAAAGAGTTTGAAGTTAGAATTTTATGTGGAAAATCTAAAATTCAATAGTTATGAAATAACTTATAATTTTTAGGAAAAGTATTAATTGAGAAAATTATCTTAATTGAGGGGTTAATTGAGCAATGACTGAATTGTATGAATTGTGAAATTTGGGGCAAAATGGAAATCAACATTTTGCACTAAAACTGTTTTGGACAGCAGTAGTAGTCTAACTATGGAAAATCACCAAAAAATTTAGAAATGGAATTAGAGGATGAATAAAATATGAAATTAAAGATTATTGAGTCTAGTTTCTTATAGAAGAAATAATGTAAGCAATGGAATTGTAAATCATGAGATATGATAAATTTTGTGAGACAAGGTCAGAATGATTTCGGGTTCCCCTGTTCTGACTTTGTAAAATCATAAAAAATTGGAGAAAAATAATTAAGGGATTAAATTTATATGTTTAAAATCCTTAAAGAGTCTATTTTCAATATAAATAAGCGAGAACATCATCCGAATCTTGTACGATGAGATAATTAATTCTTAGTGAAGAAGGGTCGGAACTGTCAGACAACAGAACAGGGGTAACTTTAAAGAATAAACTTTACTTATCGGCTAAACCAAAAATTCTGAAAATTTTATGGTAATAAGATATGTAAGTATAGTTTTAGGGAAAATTATCAGATCTTAATTTTGAGTTCTTTAGCTTAAGATATAAATAATTTAGTAACTATGACGCAAATGGACAGTTTTGAATATACAGATAAGTAAATAGTGAAATTGTTGATAATGTTACTTGTTGCATGTTATATAAATCAAGGATGTGGAATGGAGAGGAGGAGGAGGAAAATATGTATGAATATTCAGCTAGCATGGCTAATTTGCATGTTTTAGGCTCATGGACTAAATTGAATAAAAGTAAAATTTTATGGGCAATTTTGTAAAAAAATATTAGAAATGACCAATTTGCATGAAATGGATTATTTTATTATTTAAAATTATAAAATTGAATGAAATTATTAATTTAGCTCAAGATCAGAGAAAAACATGTTTTAAGGATTAAATTGAAAAGTGTTAAAATTATGGAAAATTCTGATATTTTATAGAATTCATGGGTTGTTATCAAATTTTTTAAGAATAACTGCTGGAAATAAGGATTAAATTACAAGAATTTTATTTTATTTTAACCTAAGGATGAAATCGTCATTAATTAAAAGTTTAGGGGTAAAATGATAATTTTATTTAGAGCATTAGTTGAATGTATTATAACATGAAATAAATGAAAACGACGATCAAATTTCTTTATAAAGATCTGGATGACTCGAATACGAGACTTGAACGTGAAAAAGAAAAGATATCGGATTGATGAAATATATGATAAATGAATCGGTAACTCCGGTAATGCTCTGTAACTCTATTCCGGTGACGGATTCGGGTTAGGGGCTTTACATGGGCTGGGCTACCTAGCCCGGCCCGAAGGCCCGTCCAAAAAAATGAGAGGGTTCGGGTAAAAATATAGGCTCGAAATATGGGTTTGGGCAAAAAATGAGGCCCGGTTAAAAAAAGGGCCGGGCCTAGGGTAAAACTTTTTTACCCAGGCCCGGCCCGGCCCGAATTATATACCAAAAATATATAATTTTTTATTTTTAATCATAATTAGATTTTATTTTCAATTTTAATATAACAAATTTTTATTATATTTTCAATTTATGTATTGTTTTAAGAATTGTTTTAGTCTCATTTTTTATTTATTTCTTGTTTTAATATTTGTTTTTATGTTTTTAAATGTATTTGATTTATTATATTTTAAAAAATTTTATTTAATGAAATAAGCTAAAAATTTTAATATGGGCTGGGCCAAGCAGGGTTCAACAATTTTATTTCGGGCCGGGCGGGGCCTAGAAAACGGCCCTAAAATTTTTTTGGGCCCGGCCCTGCCCATGCACACCTCTAGAATTAACCCACATAAAGTTGCGTACGAGAGAGACTTGAGTAATACTAAATATGAAATATATTTTTATTTAATTAAAATTTTTATTTAATTAATATTTTACAATCACCTCTGAAAATTTTTAATTGAGATAATGTTTGGTATTATATAGTTTACAAATCTTTTCATACGTATGTGTGTATGGAAACCACAAATTTAGAATATAGGTATGTTTTAAAATAACATACAATAAATAATGAAATGTATGGTTTGAAATTAATTAATCATAATAACACATTAAACATATATGATATTAAAATAAAAGAAAATTAGATTAAGTTGTGTATATTAAAATTAAAATATATAAAATATATTCAAATACAATTTTAGTTGGGTGATAAATTTAAAGTATTATCAATCCAATTGACAAAAATTCAAATCTAATTATATATATGTATTTTTTTTGTTAAAGTGAAAATATTAAAGTACCATCAAATAATGTAATTTATTCTAATTACTAAATGACATTTTCATAATTTTCTGATCTAAATTAATATTTAGTTAACTTATGACACTAACTCAATTAGAAGCTTAAATGATTGTAAATATAAATAATATATATATTTTTTAATTATCACTTTTTTGACAAAAAAATGGTATTATTTAAAGCTAATTTTGTATTTGAACATTTTTATATTTCAATTAGCGTTATTATTATGTTTGTAGTGTGACTTTATATTTGATCAAATTCAGTAAATCGTTCCGATACTTTGAGAAACTTGTGAAATTAGTCTTTTTACTCTAATTTGTTCTAATTTGGTCCTCTATTTTTTTTTCAATTTTTAAAATTTAAACCTGAAGTTAAATTTTGCGTTATCTCCCTTAAAGAAATCTGATGTGGCAATTCTGTTTTTTATATAAATAATGATGTGGAATTATAAAAAATAATGCAAATATATTTCCGTTTAAAAACAATAATTAAAGGTAACTAGTAAAAGTAAAAGTTTGAGTTTAACTTAAAGTAACACATTAGAAGTCTGGACTAGGGATGAGCGTTTGATCGAATCGAGTGTCAATTTTTTGAGTTAATTGAGTTGACAAGTGAAATAAAATTTGAGTCGAGTCGAATCGAATTAAGTGAAATTGTTTGATTTAAATTAAAAAATTAACATGTCAAATTAAAATATTGTTGCAGTATAACTAATTTATTTAGGTTCTAACAAATAAACATAAAATTGAAACTATATATATTTGAAAACATTTTCAATGCAAAAAAAAAAAATACATTAGTATGATAAACTTGAATTATTACTTAACTTATTTAGGTTCTAACATTATTATTTTAATTTTTAGAATTTTTTTAGAATTTCTATAAATATTTAGAATTTTAAAAATTATTTTGAATTTTTTAAAAATTGTGTTGTTTTTTTTTGTAATTTTTGTTGAAAGAGAAACTAATTTACTCACTTTCAAACTTGATAGAAATTCGGGTATTTACACCAATCTCTTATTCCAATTATTCAACTTATTCGAATTTCAACTTGATTTGAACTCAAAACTCGAATTACTTATTTAAATTTGACTTAAATAGTTTAAATAACTCAAATTAATTAACTTGAAATTTAAAAAAAATTAATTTTTTCAAGTCAAATTAAATTTTGCTCATTCATATACTCTTCAAACCCTAAACACACACAAAAAAAAACCATTTTATTTTAACCCTAATAGTAAAAGTTTGATTCCTCAATCTTTAAATAGACAAGTTCATAAACAGAAATCCCAAAATCTTAATGGAGAAGAAGGCAAAAGGAAGATGAAAGTAAGTGTAGGATCCTTTCCAATTCAAAATTCAGCTATATATTTATTGAAAATTTAAAAATTTTTTATTTTACCAAAATACAAGAATTTATTTAAAGAAAAAGTTGTCACCATTTTTATAGAAAAAATAAGTCCAGCTAGAAAGATTTTAACACTGCTTCCTTATTCAATATTTAATTGTGATTGGATGAAGTGAAAATTTATTTATTTATATATTTTAGAGCAAATCACATTTTATTTAAAAAATAAAAAATCTCTAATAATCTTCAAATATGTGCATTCGAATCTGATATATATATATATATTTCCTTCTATCTTTTTTTCTTTCTCCCAAAAAACTAACCCTAGCCGTCCCTCACCCTCAATACTGCCGGCGCCTCCTCGTTGGTCTCCAATCAAAGGCCACCGCTCATTCCTTCTCTTTCTCTTCTCTCTCCCGCTTCTGTTCTCTTCTTTTTCTTTTGCTCACACCCCCTACCTGCCGTTTGCTTCTCAACGCCGTTGTCGGCACCGCCGCAGTCAGACGCCTTCGACCTCTTCTCGGCCTCCGTTGTCTCCCTTCTCTCCCACCTACGTCTTTCCCGTATTTTATTTGAAATCCATAGCGCCGCCGCTCTGCTAAGCCGTCAGCGATTGTCACCGGCGCCGTCGTTGTGCGCTCTCCAACAGAGTCACCGCCGGACTTTTTTCCTTTCTTCTCCTTCACTAGCCTCCGCGATGCGCAGCTCTTTCCAAGTCCAGAACCCCAGTGCCACCGCCGCCGTCCGGCCTCTACATACATAGATAGATCTATTAAAAATTATAAAACTAAAAGTTAATGGGCTAAAGCCCAAAAAAGTTATTTAGAAAAAAAAGAAACCATCTAAGCCTAAATTCACTTTGTGTTTAAACCCAAGTCCTTCAAACCAAATTACAAATAAACTCGAAATCTAATCAAACCAAAATTAATTCCAAGTTAAAGAGCAAGTCCACCCCCCCGGGGGCAAATAAGAGTATATTGAAGGTCAGTATTCTTACTAGTTCTAGCAAGTTTTTTTCTTCTGCCAGATCCCATTTTTCCCCCTGTTCGTACGAATGACAGAGAGAATTTTTTACTTTTACAGTCTTAGTGTGGTTTGCTGCTAACTCACCGGCCCTGTTGCTGCCATCTGCGGGTTGTGTTCATTGCTAAGGTATTCTCTTGCTGCCTGCCGTATCTTTATAATTTTAGAAATTCAATATAAATACATTGTTTTGGTTTGTATCTTTCACTTGGTTTATTTTACTTAGCTCAAAACAAATATAATTTCCTTTCTACCATTAGTACTTATTTCGTTTCCTCAATTTGTTTATGATTTATTAATTCTTTATATTTTTTCCTTTATTTTAATTTTTTTAATGAATTTTAGTGATTTTTAATCTATCTACTGATGAACGGGTGATTTGATCAATTCGAACATCTATCTAGTTTTAACAATAAGGTATATGGCTATGTTCAAGTACCAGCATTTTACCCGGTTAATTGCCCAATCTTTAATCAAGATCATTTTGCTACTAATAATAATAATAGTTCTACTTTTCTTTAAGGAGGAAAGAAGCAAAAACATGGGAAGGAGAGTAAGAGGCGGCGGCAGAGACGGCGGAGGCGTGAAAAGTGCAGCAAATACGCTATCAAAGTTCCAAAAGACGGTGTCACTCAGAGAAGAAGCGAGCGGCAAGAAGCAAACAAGGGGAGGAGGTTCCACCAACGTCAAAGCTGTGTTGAAACACGAGCACTTGCAAAACCTAGCCGTCTGGGCCAGCGGCGAATCTTCAATCCCATCTTTGGCTTCCTTCTTTGGGCACAGATTGGCTGCTGATGGAGAAGCTTCTGCAATCCCCCAGGACCCTTCTTTCTTTCCCTGCCAGAGGTTAGAATTTTCTGGTATTGAACTACATGATATGGGAATTTGAGATCTATTGGTTGCCTTTGGATTATATGCGCGTCAAATTAAGCAATTTTTAATAGAAGTCATGTAAGATATTCCCAATTAGAAGTGTAATCGAGCTAAATCAAGTAGCTTGAACTTTATTTGAAGTTTGAGGGTCTAAGTTCATCTCTAGTTATGTAAGTTTCACTTTTAAATTTTAAAGATAACAATCTGCTCGAGGTCGCTCGATTTGTCTTGTTTATTTATTAAATATTGAGCTAAATTCAATAATATTTTAGAAATTAAAAAAAAAAACTCAATTAGATTCTCTAGCCATTTGAATAAAGTATCAGAATACTTTGCCTCGTTCTATAGCTTTAACTCAACTCAACAATGAAGTCGATTTTGAATTTTTTATGGCAGAGTAGCACAATTGATCTTAATTCAACAATTATATATTAAAAATAAGAAAAAAACTCGATTAGGTTGGGGAGTTATTTAAATGAAGTATTGGAATACTCGAATTTGGCTCGTTCCATAGCTCAAAGTCCCTCAAAAATGACGAAGTTGAATACTGAGTTTCTTTTTTTGTGGACAGAGTAGCTAGTGGATACAATTGTCTTGTTTACAGCCCTGTTTCATGTATCGTGCTGGTGGGTCGTATAACGGAATACAATTGACTCCAAACACTGGATAAATCTTTCTCTTGATGTTTAGCCTTTAGACTGATATTTAGTGCTTGGATGCGTTTTTTGCATGAAGTTAATGACTAAAAAATAGTTCTTTGTTTAATGTAGGTTTACTTGTTATTAATCATACACTTTGAATGTATTGAAATCTAACCGGTTTAGCTTGAGTGAATCCACTCTTAGCAATGTTAGGCATTGAGAACGGATAAAATGTGGGGAGATTCTTTTGAGGGTTCATGTCATCCAAACCGTTCAAAAGTATTGCCTTGTTGTCTCGTTTACTTCTTGATTCTTGCTGTAGTTGTTGTTTTTAGATGTTTGTTTGAGACTAAATTCTCTACATGATGACTTACATTTAGTTTTCTCTCATGTCTGTCTCCAAGCTAAGGAATTAACATGTTGCTTTAAGCAGCTTTCATATCAGTATCTGTTTCAATTCATCAACTAACTGGGTGTGTTTTAGAGAAAACTGTAGATAGTACAAAATTTAATTATTTTCAATCTTAGCATTTATGAATTATGAGCAAGAGAAATGCTATCCAGTCTGTTACTGGACTTGAGAGGTTCATGTTGGATATGGATGCTTTGAACATGGATTATTTTCAATCTTTCTCATAATTTTGAGGATCTTACCTTCATGTCCTAATATGTGCCTGACATTTATCTCAGGCATGGGTACTTTAAAGAAAAATGAAGAGCCCGTGTATAAGTGCTATTCAGTTGTTTCTTTTGACCTTTTAGATGTGATTGTGATTTGTGATCGACACCTACTGTTTAGCGCTAAGTAACAAAAGATAATACAAACATTGGATTGCCAAATCTATTTGTTTAGTTCCATTGCTAGTTTGATAATTTTGCTTAATCTACTCTGTTTTATTCTACTGTCACATTATATGCAATAGGAAATATGGCGCTCTGTGTGATTTCTATTTAATGTTCTGCAGATGTGAGACAATTCTTCAGCCTGGCTTTAATTGCACTGTTCGTATCGAAAGGAATCTAGCTAACACAAGGCATAGACGTAAGAAACCTCATATTTCGACACAGAATACTGTAGTCTACAACTGCCACTTCTGTTTGCATCGGAATCTAAAACGAGGCACTCCGAAAGGCCACATGAAAGAGATGTACCCTCCCAAGTCAAAAACGTCTTCAATCTCCAAAGTTGTCAAGTCTAGAATTTTGAAGCCTATTATCAGTTCAGATAAAGAAAAAAGCAAAGATAATGAGATAATTGTAACAAGTTCACCTGCAATGGCTGCTGCCGAAAATCCGAGCACAGATGGTTCAGTGACTCCTGTTAGAGGTAGGACGTTGTTGGATTTGAAAAAGAGAAATAGGAAGAAATCTGGGTCCAAAAGACCGGCTGAACCTGAAAACAATCCAATGACACCTGATGCAGAAAAATCTGTTGGAGCTTCAAGTAAAAGGAGAAAATCTTGGATGAGCCTCAGAGAAATGGTTGAGAGCAACGAGGACAACCGCTTCTAATTCTACAATACCATTCTTGGTTTAATGATACATACCGGACCGAATCGATCACCGATTTTTGGTATGGTACGATTGACCGGTTTGATTTTTTTTATTATTAATATTTTGTAGTAGAATCACGGACAACTGATTATGCAAACGACTGATGCCCCTTGTGCATAATTAAAGCAATCTTATTTGATACGAAGGTACTCATTTGTCATTTAAAAATTTCAGATACGGGTATGTTCAAAACTCACCAACAAGAAGAATTCTTGCCGAGGAGTCATGGGAGGACCGAACTAGCTAAAATATCAACAAGAAGAATGAAACCCATACCCATAAATTTGGCACCCAAAACCCCTTCTACTTGGATTATCAAAGAAGCTAGTAATTTACAATAACAAATCGTTGGGTACTTGTATTCTAGCCATTGATGAAGACTGTTCTTCCATTTTCTTCATCACGTGCATGCTTACAGAAGAAATAAGGAAATGAAATTGATTCCCGGTTTATGTTTATTTATATTAAAAGATAAATTAATTACATATAGGATAGTAAAAAAAATAGGTGACAAATCAGAAACACGTGGAGTGGATAATAGTACCTCGACTAAAATGAGGAGTTTATTTAACCAGTCTTAAAATTGAGAATTTCTTTTTACCAAAAAAATTATATTTAAATTATACCAAAAAAAAATTGAGATTTTTTTTATTCACCATAAAAATTTACAAAAGTTAAATGACTAATTATGTAACTTTCTGATATTTTTTGGTGGTATTTTTAAATAATATTTAAATTGTATTTTTCTTTGATCAAAATAAAAATTTACTAAAGTGGAATAACCAATTGTATAGTTTATCCTTAATTTGTTTTACTGTGGAGTTTTTAAACTCAACTATGATGTCCTAAAATTGAGAATTTTTTTACCAAAAAATAATATTTACATTGTACCAAAATATTGAGAATATTTTTTTTTGTTATCAAAATAAAAATGTATTAAAGTTAAGCGATCAATTATGTAGTTTATTATTAGTTTTTTTTAACCATGTCTATCTTTTAATCTTATTTGTGGAGTTTATGGAATCTTAAAATAGAAACTTTTTTTTACCAAAAAAAGATATATTTTTTAACATTAATGTCATTATAGATTCTTACAATATCTGCTCTTTTTTGATATAAAGCCTACAACTATCCATAACCCCTCTCCAACCCTTAAAAATGATTATTTTAGTGCACTTGAACCTCCGTACTCTTGCACAGGAAACAATGTTAATATCAATTAAACTAAGACTCAATCTGAAAAAAATAATATTTAAATTGTACCAAAAAAATTGAGAATCTCTTTTCTATTGAATAAAATGAAGTGACCAATTATTTTGTTTATCATTTTTTTTACCTATATCCATCTTTTGGTCTTATTTGTGGAGTTTTTAAACTTCACTTGTCCTAAACTTGAGAATTTTTTTACGGAAAAATAATATTTAAATTATAAAAACAATTTGAGACTTTTTTAGGTTTAAAAGTAAAAAAAAGAACCCTTAAAAATGAAAAAAAAAACAATTGAGCCCTTAAAAATGCACCTAAATCTTAAGTATTTTTAAATAAAAAATATTAAAATTTGATTTTTTATTTTTAAATAATTATTAATATTTTTTTATAATTTCTCAACTTTTAATAGTTTTTAAACTCATTTAGAATGAATCTGGACAAACTGATGAACCTAGACAATTATATATCCAAATTCATTCCAGATGTATTATTATTATTATTTTTTATAATTTTTAAAAAATTATTTTTAAAAAAATTGTTAATATAGCATGCCATGTGGTGGCTGTCATTAGCTATATCAATACTTTTAAATGTCAAATCAATCAACTAATTTTCGTTAACAAAAGGGAGTAATTATTATTATTTTGGTCATTAAGGACTCAACAGGTACACATTTTTCAAGAGCCTAATTGTTTTTTTTTCATTTATTATTAAGGGATTTTTTTGACTCTTAAAACTTTTTTTTTATTGCTCAAAATGAAATTTTATTGAAGTTAAGTTAGTAAATATGTAGTTCATCCTTAATTTCTTTTATCCATATTAATCATTATATATTATTAATTGAATCGTAGCTTAGTTGATACGCTGTTATTACAACAACCATAAGAACTTTAATTCAAGTACACTTAAATATGTTTTTTTGTTCATAGATTGAGTTAGACCTAAAAAAAAACATTGGAATGTTGGAATAATTCCCATTTACCATTTTAAACATTTTTAGTTGCAAAAGTAAAGTGACGTGAAGGACCCAGTTAGAGGAATCTTGATAAACCAGAAGCAAAGTTAAGTTTGAAGTTTAGTTTAATGATATATTCCATAATTTGGCCAAAGAACCGACAACTTCAGCCCATTATTATATTGTGTAGAAATCATTAAGATTTGATGAATGAGAAAATCCCAATTTTGATGGAGCTACGTAGGTCGAAAGCATGCGGCTACTTTTTTCCTCAATAAATTTTAGGGTAAATTACACCAACAGTCACTCAACTTTGAGATAGCTGACAAAACAGTTACTCAAATTTTAATTCAGTCACTCAACTTTCGAAAAATAACAAAACAGTCACCAGTTACCATTTTCCGTTACAGACTTCAATTTTCCATCCCCCTCTCCCTTCCCTCTCCCTCTTCCCATAGTCCCTTTGCTAACCCTCTTCCCCTAATCTAATTCTTTCCCTCTCCCCCACCATTCCTCCTATTACTCCAATTCTCCCCCTCCAAATTCTCTTCTTAATTCTAGGGTTGGGGTTTCATAACTCTTTTTGTTGAAAACCCTTGTCTAATTCCACTTTCTAGAGTGGTTTTTCAATAAGGAATTAATCATTGTCTCTATGCTTTAAAAAATCTTAGATTTCATGGAATTTTCAATAGATTATTTGCTTTGATTCTGAATTTCCTATTTTACACCCGGGTTGATTTATTAAGAAACCCTTAATTCACCAGTTGTCTTGGCTTATTAACCATGTGACTTAAGGACCTAGTTTCACTAATGGGTGTGATCATTTTAGTGATATTCGTACAAAAATTAGTGAACTTGATGCAAATTCATCAAATTTAGTTGATAAGAATGCTCAAGAGAATGATTTGAGCGTAAGCTTGGGCAACCTTGCGCTGTGTTATGGATTGTTTGATCATAAGGGTTTTGCTAATCCATGTGAGTTCTTGAAAGCTCATCCCCAATGTTCTTTGATTGGATTCTTTGATTACATTAAGTTTTTCTATTGTGATTGCGAAGAATTTAGGATAACAGGGTATGTGGTATTGGGTGTTTGGCTTACTGCTTTGTTTTATTTGTTAAGCAACACGACAACAGATTACTTTTGCTGTTCATTGGAAAAGCTTTCACATCTGCTTAAGTTGCCTCCAACTAGTGTTGGGGTTTCACTCCTTCCATTGGGAAATGAGAAACCGAATGTGTTTGCCATTGTAGTTGCATTTTTGGGGACCAATATAGGTGAAATGGTGCTTAATAGTGTGTTAAGTGGTGCAATTTTTATTCGCTGTGTTGTTGTAGGGACTATCTCCTTTGTGTAGTAGAGAAAAGGATCCAGATTGATAAATGATGCTTTATTAGAGAATCGGAGTAGGGGAATGGTAGGGGAGAAGGAAAGAATTAGAGTGGGGGAAAAGGTTTAGCAAAAGGATGGTGGGGGAAGGGATGGTGGGAGAAGAGGGGATGGAAAATGGAAGTCTGTAACGGAAAATGGTAGCTCCATTACAGATGTAATGGAAAATGGTTAGTGGTGACTGTTTTGTTATTTTTCAAAAGTTGAGTGACTGAATTGAAACTTAAGTGACTGTTTTGTCAGCTACCCCAAAGTTGAGTGACTGTTGGAGTAATTTACCCTAAATTTTACTCACCAAAAAAAAAAAATCAATAATAATAGTATCCAACAATCATACATATGGAATATATAATCACTCATCATAAAACCCAAGTAACCTAATACTTAAGTTAGGAATAAATATAAAAAATCAAACTTCTTTTGTTCTGATTCTGCTATTATATTCATTTGTATTCTTTTTTTTAATAGTTTTACGCCATATCAACATTTTCATATTAAATTTAAGTATTTTCATCTCGAAAAAAAATTAAATTCAAATTAAAATTTTAAAATTCAAAATAAAATTTCTAATATGATATAAAGCTATATATTAGAAATGAATATTACATATTCTTGTTTCATACTATCCTCTCTCTTTGGATATTACATACACTTATACGTATTTAAATACTAATAACGTACTCAAGTTTAGGGACACTTTATGCTGAATTTGCATTAAAATATGCTGCGTTTATCCTAAGCTGAGAATCCTACTCAATTATATATATGATGTTTGATCATATAAAATTATTAAATGGATGTATATGAAATGTATTTGTATAAGACGCTAAACTTGGTAACCTAAAGCTAATACAAATCTTGATTCAGCTTCATCTCTGATGAAACCAAATCAAATGCGGGAAAGCGTGACAAACAGTGGAGACTTCCACCACAAAGAGATGAGCGATTCTCCTCAAACCTCGCCTTCACGTAATAATGCTTATCCACCATCGGGGAAACCAGTTGGTGGCAGCCATGCCGGCGCCGGCGAGGGTTCTCCGCAAAGTGCCAATAGCCGCCATGCGTCTCCTCCTCCGATGATGGTTCTTGCAGAAAACGACAAGCCTGACAAGCAAAACAGTCATGACAACTCCCACCTGGAACGTCAGCAAAGCGTTCCATCGGTTGTCGTTCCTTCATCATCATCCGAGTTTCATCAAAAAGATCAAAGTCCAATCCAGGATCCTCCTAAAGATTCAAGTTTAACGTCAAGTTGTCCCTCAGTGAGATCAGTTGAAGGTCCTCTCACGGATCATCCCAAGACCCCTAAGCTTACATCATCTGACCCTCGCCCAGTTGACAACCATGGAGGGAATCATCTTTCACAGAAAAATCATAAGGAAACAGAGCCAAAATCTGCTTATGAAAAGAGGAAATTTCATCCTAGGCAGGATCCGCCACTTCCAGAAACAGGGCTTCTAAAGCCAGATGGGTACCCACCGCCTGGACGGCCAACTTCACCGTCTAAGCTGGAGCCTAAGCCTAAGAAAGGAAAAGCATGGTTAGAGAAAATATGTTGTTGCTGCTGCTGGTGTTGTTCAATCTGATCACCTGGAGAAGCGCCACCACCGACGTTATCGGTGGTTGCTTTGTTCTTACTTCACTTCAGTTCTCTTTGTGTCGGAAAAGTAGTCGAGTCCTTTTTTATTCTTTCTAATTCGCGGTCTTTTATTAATTAATTTCCTTTTTTTTTTACATAAAAACATTTACTTCTTGTCCAGCGATAAATCTTCAGCGGTGGATTTGGTTTTTCATTGCAACAATTTCCATTAACATTAGCCATCAAAAATACTGAATCCTTATGTTAAAAGAAGCATAATATTTATTTTTACTTCAACTTTACAAAATTATCATTTTACTCCATCCCCATTCATATCAATTTCCATGTAATTAATTTTTTTAAAAATTTAAAAGTTATAATTTTTATATTTTTTAATTTTTTAAAATATTTTTTATAAATTTTTAAAATTTTTAAATTCAAAAATAATTAATTACTGACATGGCAATTCGTATGTATCCGCCACATCAACAAAATTAACAAACTAAATTTATTTATTTTATTTTGTGTGTGATTTGACAAATAACGGTGTAAGGGTTAAAAAATAATATATTTTTTATAAAATTGAACGATTAAATAAATTAAAAAACATTTTATATAACACTAAATTACAATATATGATAAAAATATTTATTTTAGTATAATTATTCTTAGGTAATAACTATTAAATATATAATAAAAATATTATTCTATTTTGAAAAATAAAAATAAAAATGATTGCGTATTAGATGGGGTGATGTTAGAATGGAGTATAACTTTAATTCTTCTGCTCAAGAAATGGAATGATGTGTGGAAGGCAAGTTTTTGGTCCTCAAAATCCACTGCTTGCTTTTGCATCTTAGATCACTGAATTACAGGATTATGTTGATTTCCTGTATAAAGAGAAAATGTTGAATCTCTGTGTTTTCTAGATCTTCGTGAAAGGCATCCCTTTAGAATTAGAAAATTTAACAGTTATAACCAAAAAAACCTAATTAAATTATTCAAAAACAAAAATTATAGGGACTAGTTATAAATGATATATTATTGTGCCACATCAATTCGTTGCCACGGTTAATGATTTTATGACCATAACTTAATAAATTAATAATATCAGTAATCATATAATAATTTTTAAAAGTTTGATGGCTAATATGTAATTTTAAGCAAACTTAAATTACTAAATTTATAGTTAAACATGGTATTTTGTTAATCTATTATCTATAATAGGCTAGAAATCTTATCATATGTGTAAGTGTGTAAAAACCACAAATTTAGAATACAAATGTGTATTTAAAAATAATATACAATAAATAAATAAAAATAATAACCGCGTATTTAAAACACAAATTTGTGCATAATAAAATTGGCTTGGGTTTAAATCCCATTATATGCATATTTTTATTTATTTTTCTTAAAATAAAAAATTAAATTACACTCAAATAATATAACTTATTTTAATTATAAAATGATATTTTCATAATTTTCCTAACCAAACTAGTGTGCGATTGAGTTGTGACACCAACTCAGTAAAGGGTTTTATAAATACTATAGATATACAACTGATGTAGGTGATAAATTGTGTACATTAAAATAAAATATAAATAAAAAAATCAAAATGAATCTTTAGTTGAGTGGTAAATTTAAAGTTTTACTAATTTAATTGGCGTGAGTTTAAATCCCGTCATAAACATGTTTTTATTGATTTTTGTTACAATAAAAAACTACAATACCCTCAAATAATATAACTTATTCTAATTACAAAATGACATCTCCGTAATTTTCCTCACCGAGTTGGTGTCTAGTTGAGATAATTATATATTTAAAAATAATTATAATTTAATAAAAATTGTGATAATTACATATTTAAAAATAAGTATAATTTAATTTACAGTTATTAGTTAAGAAAGTTTGATGTAAACAAAGCTTTGCTAAATCTAAAATAGAATTATTACTTGAATAAAACTAGATGCATAAAATATAAGATAATGTTATGATAATTATAATTTAATTAACATTTGTCAGTTAAAAATAATTATAATTTAATTTTAAAATTATTATAAAAATAACTTTTTTTTCTTTTTATTTTAAAAAGTTGTGTTAATTTCATTAATATAAAATAAGGTTATTAATTAAATAGAATTATAAATATCTTAATTATCTTTTAATTATTAATATAATTATATACCAATTAAAATTTAACTTTAGCTTTATAAATAACATTTAGTAGTTAAAGAATATTCAATCAAATAATATATAAGAATAAATTTTGGTAAAAAAAATAGAGGTTGGTAGCAATAATAAGTTGGTGTTATATAAAAAAGAATGGAATATTAAAGCAAGTAATAGTTCTTTAAAGAGGCAATATTAATTCGTATTTGAAAAACAATGGTATCGGAGAGATATAAAATATTATTTTAATTGATAATAGTAAAATACAATATCATGATATGAATTTTTGAAATTGTTGTATGTTGTTTATATAATGCAAAGCAAACAATTTTAAATATGTTTTTTTTTTTGGTTTATCCATTATTTGTTTGGTGGAGGTGAAAAACGATTTATGGATTATTAAATATGATCATTAATTTAGCATAACTTTTTTGTATTTATTTTCTTATATAGTTCTAAATTTGTTTATATTATTTTAATTTTTCGATTTATTAATTCAATTTTTTTTATTTTAATAGTTTTATTTTTTCAAAAAAGTTAAAATGGTGATGTGCTATAAACTCAAAATTGTATTAATTATACTTAAAAATGATAAATAGTATCATTAAAGATATAATAAAAAATAAAATATAAGGTAAATTATAAAAATAGTCTGTAACACCTTAAACTCGGCCTAGATATTATGGCCGAATCCGGAAGTGTTACGAAGAGAAATTATAAATCTGACTTCTTCTTTTTGAAATCATTGTAAACCGTTGTTACTTAGTAAGCTCGTTTTGTTTGGAAAGCATGTTATTATACTTATTTAATTAAAAATATTGTTCGTTTACGTCTTTCAAAAAAATCAATATTTTGTAGCAGAGTTTCTTAAAATGTTATATTTTAGTAAATCAATTTGTTTTCTTGAAAACAATTATTTTAAAAAAAACTGTCATTTTCATAAAAACTATTTTAGCAATCATCATGCTAGAAAACCAAAATAAAAATCCGCAACCAAAAACAATTTAAGTCTGAGGGTTATTTAAAATTATACAAAACTCTCAAAATAAAAATTTAAATAAGCCAAATTTATGTAAAAATAGTTTTACAACAACGTGGACACAATCGAGCTCCCATCGATCCCAAGGAAGGCCCACAGTGGCTCGAGATGACTTATACGATCCTAAGAAAAAAATTTGAAATTTGGGCCGACACACAGCCCACACAAGTCTATGTGGCCCACACAATTTAAAATGACCGAAACTTTGTACACACAGCCTAACAGGCTCCAATTTTGCCTATTGCCGTTTACTATTTTTTGTATTTCTCATTACACACTTGTTTCAATATTGATGGGAAATCATCCAGAAGCACTTTAGAACCTAAATGCGTCAAATAACACCAGATTTTATCAAACTTGATTCGAAAAAAAAAACGGCACTAAACATATCTATTTCCTACAACCAATAACCCCCAAACAACAATTATCACCTATTCTCGAACACAGACAACGAACAGCCGATAATCAAATCAGTGGAAGGTCACCTAATGTTTCTTGTTCTTCACCTAAAAACACATCAAAATCATTAAAACTACCGAATACCGACTGTACAAGCCCAATTTTGGGCCCAAAACCCCTAAACCCACTAAGCCACAACCCAAACCAACTTAAACCTACCCAAAACCCAAATAACCTAGCCCAATACATTAAAGAAAAATAAAGAAAGACCTAAAACCCTAGCCGTCAGCACATGCTCCCCACCCCATCCACCACCGATGCCTGCAAGTGGCCTCTGCTCCACCACCGTTTACCTGCAACAATAAAAGAAGAAGAGACAGAAAGCAAGAAGCAAGTTGTAGAAAAAAAATGCCTATAAGAGGCCAAATCAAAAAACCATTGGGGGATTCGACATTTTTGGTGATAAATAAAAAATAATATTAGATTTGAAAACAAAAAAAAAAGCAGGAATAGAGACCAACAATATCAAAGGCAGAAATAGTCCAAACAGAGAAAAATTCGATAGCCCAAGGTGATTGTTATTTGATTATCACCATTATTTTCTTTCTTCTTTTTTTTTACTGATTTACCCACATGCACACACATATATTATAAATACATGAAGAAATAAAAAAGGAGGAAGAAAAAATATACCTTTGGGAATTCTGGCCATCGCACGCGGTGCCGGCGACGACGGAGGACGGCGGCGGTTCGCCGGATCTGTGGTCAGAGCCCTCACCGGCGTGGAGACCTCTGCAGAGGAAAAGAGAGGAGAAGAGAAGAATTTTTTTAAAAAAATAGAGGAAGAATGATTTTTTTTGGAAAAAAATAGGATTTAAATACCCCCTCAAAACGACGCCGTTTTGGCCGATCATTTTAATGCTAAAACGACGTCGTTTTAAGCTTGGGATCCGCGTGTTGACCCGACCCGCTAGGAGAATCCGCGTGTTTTTGTCTTTGAGGGTAATTTCTCTGCAAGTCCTTCCGCTTTTCACCATGTTGAAATTAAGTTTTTTCATTATTTTTAATTTCGCCCGGTAATTCGATTTTAGTTCCGTTTTGGTCCTGCGTAAAACGTGGCGTTTAGGGGGATGGGGATATTCTTTTTTTTCGTCCCTTCATATCGCGCACGTGTTACAATTTGGCCCTCCTTTGTTTTCTTTTATTTTAATTTCCCCCAAAAATTCCTGTTTTAAATCCAATTTAATCCCTTTTTAATTGTTTAGCTATCTTATTAGTTAATTTTATTGTTCTTGTTATTATTTGTACTATTATCAGTATTTTTCATATGTATATTGTTTATATTGTAGTTATCACTATTATTCCTATTATTTTTATTATTACCTATTATCAATATTATTATTATTATTATTGTTGTTGTTGTTATTATTATTATGATTCTTTTTTGGTTAATATTGCTATTATGATTATACTTTCTTTTTGTGTTTATTTATTTATTCATTTTATTATTAGTCCATTAATTCATTGTTACTAACATATTCTTATTATTTTTATTAACGTATTATTATTATTTGTTGCTCTATTTTTTATTACTATTATTATTATTATTATTATTATTATCAATATTTACCATTATCATAGCAATCCATTACTGTTCGTGTACTGTTATTTCTCATTCTTCATATTATTGCTATTATTAGTATATATTTTATTATAGGTATTTCACTATTATCATTTTTTATTATTGTTATTATTTTTTATTACTTACTATCTAACATATTGTTATTCCTTTTTATTATTACCATCTTATTACCTTACTATTTTTCAAAATTATTGTTACTATTATTATTATTATTATTAATTTTTATTATTTGACATATTATTGTTATCACTAATTTTTTTCTTTCTTACTGTCATTATTATTATTATTATTCTATTTTCTCATTACTTAGTTATTTACATTTCTTATTCATACATATTTTCGCTATTATTCCGCTTTAGGCATTATGTCTATATTAATATTTAGGTACTAATATTATATTTTACTATCATTATATTTTTCTTATCATTATCATCACTATTACTACTTTATTAAATAGACTCTCATAATCTTCATTATTTTACGACTAAGTTTTTATTTTCAAACATTTAGCTTATTTATTATTTCCCTTTCTTATTTTTTGTTTGACGCATTTATTTTATTTTTGTTTTTATCGTTATCATTCACATTTGTGCTTATGTTTATCTTGTTATGGTTATCGATTTTTATTTGTTATGCATTCTTTATTATCTTGTTCCATCATGGATTTAGGTTTTATCCAACCCAATGATAATTCTTTCATAAAAGTAAATATCCCGTATTTGGTAATTCGAGACAATCGTGCCTTAACTTACTGGGTTTCGATTTTTCTCATTTAACCTAAATACGGAATACTTTTTTAAATCGCAATACGAGTTTTGAGAAATGCTTATTCCCGGAGATACGAGATGTTGTGCCCTAACTTACCGGGTATGACATTTTGCTACCTCGAAATAAGATTTGTCGCAAATAAAGGCAATATTCGGTGTTCGGAAATCCGAGGAAGCGTGCCCTAACTTACTGGGTTTCGATTTTCCTCGTTCACCCTAACTAACCGAATATCCTTTAAAACACGTTAATTTTAAATAAAAGGCAAGCTCGCTCTCGAAAATTCAAGATGTCGTATCTTAACTCACTGGATGTGACATTTTATATTTTAAGACGAAAAGGTCTTTAACACTAGAACATTTTCATAAAGAAGGATCGTATTTCAAAAGTCTTCAAAGTTTTCAATCTTTGATCTTAAGACATTAATTAATCAACTAGGTACCAATTTTGGGCGTATCGAGGGTGCTAATCCTTCCTCGTGCGTAACCGACTCCCGAACTCATTTTTTGATTTTCGTAGACCAAAAATTATCATTTTAGTAAATCTTAACTTTTATTAAAATGGTTAATTTAAAGGTGACCCGATCACACCTCATCAAAAAGGATTGGTGGCGACTCCCATTTTTCATTTTCGTTTTCAAATCCAAGTCGACCATCGTTTTACCAAAAAAATGGTTACGACAACTTGGCGACTCCACTGGGGACACGAATGAGAGAGTCAAGCCACAATTGATTAACTCTTGTCTTTTTATCGAAAATTGAAAATTTGGTTTTGAAATACGATCCTTTCATTGCATTTCATCAGTTATTTTTGTGGTACAATACCTGTTGCGTTGGTTCGAGTCTTTAAACAGTTTTGCATCTTGCATTGCATGACCGCTGTGGTCACACCCCTTTAAGTGGGAGTGAGAAACTACTCCTTCGTGAGGTTTTCACCTCCGTGCAGGATAGTGGATCGCTTTCGGGATACATCCGTACCTATGTCTTCGTGAGATTTTCATCTCCGTGCAGCCATAGGGAAATGTATCCCCCTGAACTGAACTCGATCTGTATGAACCTATAATGGGTGAAGATCGAGGAATCTGCTGGTTCAGGTACCCTTACTCTAGAACCAAACCCCATATAGCGAGCCTTAGGAACCCACCCTAGGTAGAGCCACTCCAAAACTCTAGTAGTTACTTGAGCAAGTGCTATATTTATTATTCATTGTTTGCTTTGAACTGCGAATAAATTACTGACTTGCTTTGTTTCACTTTGATTATATTGGCATGGCATTTTCATTGTAAAAGGTGTTGATTCGCATTCGGTTCCTAAATAGATAGCTTATCATGGAAAATGGTTTTTTTAATAAAGTAGAAGACAACGCGGCTGTCCAGATATGAGCCGAGACAACACAGCAAGAGAAAGGCGACAGTCTTACCGAGGGGTACGTGTCAGAGTTATGGAATTTTACTCGGATCAGCGTAACTCAGAATAATCTCTAAGAGATGAAAGAAATTTGGGGTCAGTGGGATGATGAGGTCAAACAGCTATTCTATTGTCATTACGGTGATTTAACTTATCTGCTCGATGTCAAGGTAGATGAACACTTATTTTGAGCCCTTGCCCAATATTGGAATTCTACTTACAGTTGCTTCACTTTTGGGAAAGTAGATTTGGTACCTACTATAGAAGAATACACGACCTTGCTCCATTGCCCAAAGATTCAGGTTGACAGAATTTATGCCAGACCTGCTAACGTCCCAGCATTTTCGAAAAAGCTGATGAACATCACAGGGATGAGCGAACAGTGGGTGACAACCCGGATCAAACAAAAAGGAGATTGTAAATGCATTCCTTGGAGGAACCTGAGGGATCTGGTCTTAGCGCACCCCGACGTGAAGGAAAGGGTAGATGTCTTCGCCTTGAGCATTTATGGACTGGTCATCTTCCCCAAAGCTTTGGGGCATGTAGACGAGGCTGTTGCTGACCTTTTTGACAGGCTTGGTAAAGGAACCACACCTGTACCCGCAATCTTGGCTGAAACTTTCAGATCATTAAACGGTTGTAGAAGAGCGGGTGAAGGGAGATTTATTGGATGTGCACAGCTCTTGCTATCCTGGTTCCACAACCATTTTTGGAAAGTGGAAAAGGTCTCGTATCGTATCTTCTCTGAAAATTACTCTCCGCTAAAAGAGTTAGTGGCTACACCGAGGCGAGATGATGTGACAGAAGAAAATTGGATGACGGTTCTCCAAAATCTGCAAGAAGAAGATGTTGAATGGAGAGCCCTGTGGATGGTTCCTGATGAAATATTATACCGATGCGGAGACTTCGATTGGGTTCCCTTGTTAGGAGTATGGGGGGCCGTCGGGTACGCTCTTCTGCTTGCATTGCGACAATACAGATCCAGACAGTTTACACCCCCAACATACGGGTTAGCCCAGTGCGAGTTCGTGTTCACAGGGAATAATTACAAAAAGAAAGTTCACGAGATATCAAATGCCTGAAACCAGACTCGTAGAATGGAGAAGTTTGCTGCCAATCCCATGACTACTCCTGAGTACGACCGATGGTGGAATCAGAGGATTAACGACAACATCCCTACATCAGATCAAGGGAATCTTCAGTCGATAGAAGAGCACTTGAAAGTAATCCCATCTGAGCTAAAAATCATCAGGCAAGATTTCGAGAGAAAGAGTCTGGAGCTAGAAAAAATGATCGAGCAGTTGGAAGAAGAAAAGATGCAGTTAGGGTTAGATGTCGATGTCCAGAAACTAGAAGCTGAAAAACTCAGAAAAGGGAAAAACAAGGCTGAAGAGGACTTAGACAGTTTGAAAACGGACTATAAGAAGCTGCGCAGATCAATAAAAACTGCTAGGTTGGGAAAAACATCCGAACAATGACGACATGAAGTTAAAGAAAAACAAAGCAAAGCCAACCAGTGGGAGAAAAAATTTCGCGATGCTCAAGCTCGAGAAGGTGCTCTGAAAAGAAGTTAGGTAGAAAGCCAGAATGAGAAAGAAGGGTTAAAGATCCGAGTATCAGAGTTAGAGAGGTCATTGTAACAGTATCGCTTGCGTAATTCTGCAATCGAGTTGAAAGCTAGTCAGAACAGAATCGAAGAATTAAAAGAGAATATAGAAGAACTCAAAATAGCGCTGCAAAATCGTGAAGTTCAGATAGAACTCCTCAAGGTAAATAACGAGCGATGGAAGGAGCAACTTCATCAATCTCAAGACCAAGTCAGGAGCAGGGACTACGTCATGGGCGAAGCTTTGACTCAAGTGCGAGAAGTGGCTGATCATTTGCAAACATTAGCAGTACAAGCCGATGTGCTGAGTTTAAAATACGAGTCAGAATCGGACCGAGGACGAAAGCTAGCTTGGCTTCTTAGGCAGGTCAAGGCCTTAAGTATCAGAGCCAAGACTTATATGTAATCTATTTTATGTAAAGAAACTTGTTTTCTAGAAAAGCTACTCTAATGAAATCGAATTGGAATCAACGCTTTTGCATTCATCGCATTCATTGCATTCATGCATCAGCATTGCATCATATACACTAAAACTCACAAGGAACCCTAAAAATCATGGCAGTTACCCTGGAACATCGTTACAGTATAAGGAGAAAAACAAGAGCAATGGACCAAAGGCTAGAGAGATTGGAACAAATGCAAAAAGAGATGCAGGATCAATTACAAGCACGTATGTAAGAACAGCTTGCCAAAATCCAGCAAGATATGAGGGACCACATGTTGGAGGCCCAGAAAAGCATGATGGACCAATTAACTCGTCTATTGGCCGGCGGATTAGAAAAAAAGGAAAAGCCCTTTGATCAATGCGGGAGAAGATAATGAAGATCCTACCTACCCTCCGGGTTATGCCCCAGCGGACGTTCAGATACAACCTGATATGTACCCAAGAAGGCCATCGGTCACAATTAGGCCCCAACCATTTCAGGCCGGTGTTTCGGAACTGATAAATTATCAGGCAGGCTCAGGCTCTAATCCGGGGGATAAACCGACCAATCCTGTGGTCCTCAATCTCGATGAAGTAACAGAAGCAGAAAAGGCAAGGGTAAAACTCCTGAGAGAGCTTGAAGAAAGGTGTAGATGGTTGGAAGAAAAATTTAAAGAAATGGAAAGCACCGACTATCGTGGTGGAATCGACGCTAAGGAATTAAGTTTGGTTCCGGACTTGATAATCCCTCCCAAGTTCAAAACTCCGGAATTCGAGAAATACAACGGGACTAGCTGTCCCGAAGCTCACATCACTATGTTCTGCAGACGAATGGCAGGCCATGTCAATAATGACCAACTATTAATTCACTGCTTCCAAGAAAGTCTGGTTGGGGCTGCTTCTAGATGGTACAACCAGCTGAGTCACGCCAAGATCAGTTCATGGAAAGATTTAGCACAAGCCTTCATGAAGCAGTACGGTCATGTGGCAGACATAGACCTTGATAGAATCACTTTACAGAATATGGAGAAGAAGCATAATGAGAGCTTTAGGCAGTACGCCCAGCGTTGGAGAGAAGTGGCCACACAGGTTCAACCCCCTCTGTTGGAAAAGGAAACCACTATGCTCTTCATCAATACCTTGAAGGCATCTTTTATTAACCACATGCTGGGTAGCGCAACCAAGAGTTTTTCGGACATAGTAATGTCTGGAGAAATGATATAAAATGCCATAAGATGTGGAAAAATAGAGGCTGGGGAAAATGCTAAGAGGACAGCGCCGAGAAAGAAAGAGCACGAGGTGAATAATGTGAGCTCATATTCGAAGTCGATCACCATAAACCAACCAAGGTCGACAACTACTGGACAGCAGGGCCCACCCCGACAAGAGCCCAACACAAAACAAAATAGGGAGAAACTTCAATTTACGCCTATTTCAATGATGTACAAGGAGTTATACCAGAGTTTATTTGATGCACATGTCATGTCTCCCTTCTATCTAAAGCCAATACAACCTCTATACCCCAAATGGTATGACGGAAATGCCCAATGCAAATACCATGCGGGAGCCACAGGACACTCGATAGAGAACTGTACCACTTTCAAGAAATTGGTTGAGAGACTCATCAAATGGGGGTTGTGAAATTTGATGATACATCCAGTGCAGAGAATCCATTACCTAACCATGGGGATAAGGGAATAAATACAATAATCCAGAGTTTGGGGAAAGAAATTAAGATGAATGTTGCAGAAGTGAATACCCCGTTGAAAGAAGTATGGAAGAAAATGGTGGAAAGAGGTTTGATGGCACAGAATTCGGGGGTCAGGCCTCGAGAAGCGAAGAATTATTGTGAGTTCCACGATCAAGAGCATCATGAGATTCAGAAATGCACCCAATTCAGTGCATTAGTACAAGGATTGATGGATAATAAGGAGCTGGAATTCTTCGAATATGTCGGGAACCTGGAAGAAGCAGATGTGTGTGCCTCCGAAGAGGGGTCGACGAAAGATGTTTACAAAGTCAACCACCCAGTGGTTATCATATCACGTCCGAGAATGAATGAAGTCGGGGCACGAGTTGCGCCAAAGGTCGTGATCCAAAAGCCCGTTGCTTTTCCTTATAAAGATAGCAAAAGGGTACCGTGGAACTATAGCTGCAATGTGACATTCCCGAGAGAGGAGACCCCGATTAATACATCAGAGAAAGTTCAAGATGAAGGTTTTTATACGCGCAGTAGAAGGCGTTATACCCCAAATACAAAAGTCGAGTAGGTTAAAGAAAAATCATTAGCAATTGAGCAAAAGAAAGAGAAGCCGGTGGGGCATGAACCAACTGTTAATGAATCAGTGACTGAAAAAGAAGCCAAGGAATTCTTAAAATTCCTAAAGCACAGTGAATATAGTGTCGTAGAACAGTTGCAGAAATAGCCAGCGTGTATATCGGTACTGGCCTTACTTTTAAGTTCCGAAACTCATCGCAGCGCATTGATGAAGGTGCTGAATGAAACTTATGTTGCTAACGATATCTCTGTAAACAAACTAGACCACTTAGTCAACAATATAAGTGCCGAAAACTTCATATTCTTCAACGACGATGAGGTACCGCCAGGGGGCCGAGGATCAACTCAAGCTTTGCACATCACGACTCGCTGTAAAGGGTACACGTTACCAGGGGTATTGATTGACAATGGGTCTGCACTAAATGTCCTACCCCTATCTACGCTGAGTAGGTTGCCAGTGGATAGTTCCAATATGAAGACATGCCAAAGTGTAGTGAGAGCATTTGATGGCACGGAAAGGAGGGTAATGGGGAGAATTGAAGTACCCCTTTTAATCGGGCCGAGCACATACGAGGTAGATTTCTTGGTCATGGACATTAAGCCTTCGTATAATTGCCTATTGGGGAGGCCATGGATACACTCAGCAGGGGCAGTCCCTTCATCGCTGCATCAAAAGTTGAAATTAGTGACCGAAAGTCGGTTAGTAACAATCAATGCTGAAGAGGACATCATCGCGGCAATAACCAGTGATGCCCCATATCTGGAGGCAAATGATGAAGCCATCGAGTGCTCTTTTCGATCTTTGGATTTTGTGAATGTAACGTTCATCATCGAAGGAAATAAGATTCCAATGCCCAGGTTATCTGAGACTACAGGAATGGGACTACGGTTAACTGTTGGAAAGGGGGCTCCACCCGGAAGAAGACTCGGGAGATACCTTCAAGGAATGATTAATGTACCAATGATGAAGGACAAACAAGACCGTTTTGGGTTAGGGTTTAAGCCGGACATGAAACAAAGAAAGAAGGAACTTGAGAAGAAGCAAAAAGAAGGAGAGCGCAATTGAGCGGGGGAGAAATCGAATGGGAACCAATGATCTTCCCCCATATATCGAAGACTTTTGTGTCTGGAGGGGTCATTCACTCCGAGCAGAAGATGTAGGGAAAGGAAATCTTGGAAGGAATGATGGAGAGTTTGGACATCAACGCCACATATGAAGAAGGGACGGGGGTAGAGAATTTGTCAGGCATTCGCCCCTATGAGCCGGGAAGTGTTCTAAATAATTGGACTGCGGAAGAGATTCCTGTAGTCTTTAGAACTAACTCAGAGTAATGTCCAAAACACACTTATTGCTCTAGGCCTAGGAGTAACAAGTGTCATTTTTTGAAATAGGCTTATGTTCGAAATCGTTATTTCAATGAAATGCATCCTTTTTACTTATTCCGTGCAAATATTCTTTTATTCTTTCATTCATGATCATACCAAACATATCATTGTTCTTAGATTCTCTTGTTCTTTGCATCTCCGTTCACACCTACAACAGGTTTTCAGATATCAATGAAGCGAGTGACGTTGCTACTAATTCAGAATCTCCTTTTGAGCGAGATATGTGTCTGGAGGGATCCTAAGACTTTGAGGATGACGGAGACTGTAACTTATCCCCTGATTTGTTAAGGATGGTAGAACACAAGGAGAAACAGATTCTACCCCACAAAGAGATCGTAGAAGTCGTGAACTTGATAGATGAACTAGAAAGGAGAGAAGTAAAGATCGGAACTTGCATCACCACAGAGACAAAGCGGGACCTTATTGAGTTACTCCAAGAGTTCAAGGATGCTTTTGCATGGTCATATCAGGATATGCCTGGGCTAAGTACTGACATTGTGGTACACAGGCTCCCCATAAAAAAAGAATGCAAGCCAGTTCAGCAAAAGCTTCGAAGGATGCGACTCGATCTTCTGTTAAAGATAAAAGAGAAAGTCAAGAAGCAATTTGATGCTGGTTTCTTACAAGTAGTTAAGTACTCGGAATGGGTAGCCAACATTGTCCCCGTCCCTAAAAAAGATGGAAAGGTATGGATGTGTGTAGACTACAGAGACTTAAACAAGGCCAGCCCAAAAGATAATTTCCTGTTGCCTCATATCGACACCTTAGTGGACAACACGGCAGGTTACTCACTTTTCTCCTTCATGGATGGTTTCTCGGGGTACAATCAGATCAAGATGCATCCTGAAGACATGAATAAAACCATATTTGTGACCATGTGGGGAACCTTCTGCTATAAAGTAATGCCGTTCGGATTGAAAAATGCGGGAGCAACATATCAAAGGGCCATGGTAACCCTATTTCATGATATGATGCATAAATAAATTGAAGTCTATGTCGATGACATGATCGCCAAATCTCGGACTGAAAAAGAGCATGTGCAAGTCTTGAGGAAATTATTTTTGAGGTTGAGAAAATTCCAGTTGAAACTCAATCCCGCAAAATGTACCTTCGGAGCCAGGTCAGGAAAACTGCTAGGATTCGTGGTCAGTGGAAAAGGGATTGAGATTGACCCAGATAAAGTCAAAGCCATACAAGAGTTACCTCCACCACGTACTCAGAAGGAAGTTCGAGGATTCCTAGGAAGACTAAATTACATCGCTCAGTTTTTTTCACAACTAACCGAGAAATGTGACCCCATATTCCGTCTCCTTAAGAAACACAACCCTGGTAGTTGGGATGAGGAATGCCAGAAGCCTTTGGACAAAGTTAAGCAATATTTGTCTAATGCCCCAGTGTCGACGCCACCTAATCTAGATAAGCCACTGATACTGTATTTGACGGTATTTGAAAATTCTATGGGATGCGTGCTTGGCCAACACGATGAATTAGGAAGGAAAGAAAGAGCGATATATTACCTCAGTAAAAAGTTTACTGAGTGTGAGACGAGATACTCGTTCATTGAAAAATTGTGCTGTGCCTTCATCTAGACAACCCGAAGGCTGAGACAATACATGTTGTACCATACAACTTGGCTGATCTCTAAAATGGATCCTCTGAAATACTTGATGGAGTCGATTGCCTTGAACGGGAGAATGGCCCGATGGCAAATTCTACTTTCTGAATTCGATATAGTCTATGTGAACCAGAGGGCCGTAAAAGGGAGTGCAATAGCAGATTTCCTAGCCAGCAGAGCCCCATAGGACTACGAGCCTTTAAACTTTGATTTCCCAAATGAAGATCTAATGTGCATAGCAACCGCGGAAGAAGACCCTCAAGAAAGTCACCCTTGGAAGCTAAACTTTGACGGAGCATCAAATGCTGTGGGTAACGGAATTGGGGCAGTTCTGGTGTCCCCGAACGGAGATCATTATCCATTCACTAGTAAATTTGATTTTGATTACACAAACAATATGGCAGAATACGAAGCATGCATCATGGGAATACGTACGGCCATAGAACGTAAAATCAAGGTGTTAGAGGTATATAGAGATTCTGCCCTAGTGATTTATCAACTCAAAGGGGAATGGGAGACAAGAGACCCCAAATTTATCAATTACTGGATGTTGATCCTTGAGTTAATTAAAGAGTTTGATGATATTGTCTTCTACTACCTCCCACGAGAAGAAAATCAGATGGCTGACACCCTAGCAACTTTAGCTTCTATGATTAAGGTGAACCAACCAGAGGATGTGAAACCAATCCAAATGAGTATTTACGAGGCCTCGGCTCATTGTTACAACCTCGAAGAAGAAGAGGAAAATGATGATCGCCCTTGGTACCACGATATCCTACAATATATGAAGAATCGTGAGTACCCCGACCAAGCTACTGAGAACGACAAAAGAACATTGAGAAGACTGGCCAGTGACTATGTCTTAGACGGGGAGATCCTATACAAAAGAAGAAAGGATCAGGTACTGTTAAGATGTGTAGACGCTATTGAGGCTAAGAAAATCTTGGAGGAAGTCCATGAGGGCGTCTGCGGGACACACGCTAATGGTTTACAATGGCCAGGCAAATTATGAGGTTCGGTTATTATTGCTCCACCATGGAAGGAGACTGTATTAACTACGCCAAAAGATGTCATAAGTGCCAAATCTATGGAGACAAGATTAATGTACCTCCCTCAACTCTACATGTCATGACTTCGCCATGGCCTTTCTCAATTTGGGGCATGGATGTGATTGGGCCAATTTCGCCAAAAGCTTCAAATGGGCACCGTTTCATCTTTGTGGTCATCGATTATTTCACAAAATGGGTGGAAGCTGCTTCATATGCCAATGTCACTAAATCAGCAGTTAGCAAGTTCCTGAAAAAGGAAATCATCTGTCGATATGGAATGCCAGAGAGGATCATATCTGACAAAGCGTTGAATTTGAACAACAGCACGATAGCGGATGTCTGCAGTCAGTTCAAGATCAAACACCACAACTCGTCACCGTATCGCCTGAAGATGAACGGTGCAGTCGAAGCAGCCAATAAGAACATCAAGAAGATTGTAGGAAAGATGACAGAAACTTATAAAGATTGGCATGAGAAGCTACCATTCGCCATCTATGCTTATCGAATGTCTATCAGAACTTCTACTGGGACAACGCCTTTCTTATTAGTCTATGGAATGGAGGCAGTTTTACCTATCGAGGTCGAGATTCCTTCCCTCATAGTTTTGTTAGAAGCAAAGTTGGATGAAGCAGAATGGATCCAGACCCGATACGATCAGTTGAATTTGATTGAAGTCACGTGTCTTATCTCCATGGAGTTGTAGTGGAGCAGATCAAAACAAACTTTACCTTCTTGAAGTTGCAGTAGAGCAGCGAAGCGAAGCGAAGCAACAAGATTGGAATAAAGCCACCTGGAGAAAAGGAGCGCTAAACAAGTCCAGACACAGTGAGACCGGGCAAAATTGGTCTATCTTAAGTCTTTGCTCTGTTCTCGTTACACGACAACAAGCAAAGAGGGGCAGTTGTACAAGCCCAATTTTGGGCTCAAAACCCCTAAACCCACTAAGCCACAACCCAAACCAACTTAAACCTACCCAAAACCCAAATAACCTAGCCCAATACATTAAAGAAAAATAAAGAAAGACCTAAAACCCTAGCCGTCAGCACCTGCTCCCCACCCCATCCACCACCGACGATTGCAAGTGGCCTCTGCTCCACCACCGTTTACCTGCAGCAATAAAAGAAGAAGAGACAGAAAACAAGAAGCAAGTTGTAGAAAAAAATGCCTATAAGAGGCCAAATCAAAAAACCATTGGGGGATTCGACATTTTTGGTGATAAATAAAAAATAATATTAGATTTGAAAACAAAAAAAAAACAGGAATAGAGACCAGCAATATCAAAGGCAGAAATAGTCCAAACAGAGAAAAATTCGATAGCCCAAGGTGATTGTTATTTGATTATCACCATTATTTTCTTTCTTCTTTTTTTTACCGATTTACCCACATACACACACATATATTATAAATACATGAAGAAATAAAAAAAGAGGAAGAAAAAATATACCTTTGGGAATTCCGGCCATCGCACGCGGTGCCGGCGACGACGGAGGACGGCGGCGGTTCGCCGGATCTGTGGTCGGAGCCCTCATTGGCGTGGAGACCTCTGCAGAGGAAAAGAGAGGAGAAGAGAAGAATTTTTTTAAAAAAACAGAGGAAGAATGATTTTTTTTGGAAAAAAATAGGATTTAAATACCCCCTCAAAACGACGCCGTTTTGGCCAGTCATTTGAATGCTAAAACGACGCCGTTTTAAGCCTGGGATCCGCGTGTTGACCCGACCCGCTAGGAGAATCCGCGTGTTTTTGTCTTTGAGGGTAATTTCTCTGCAAGTCCTTCCGCTTTTCACCATGTTGAAATTAAGTTTTTTCATTATTTTTAATTTCGCCCAGTAATTCGATTTTAGTTCCGTTTTGGTCCTGCGTAAAACGTGGCGTTTAGGGGGATGGGGATATTCTTTTTTTTCGTCTCTTCATATCGCGCACGTGTTACAATTTGGCCCTCCTTTGTTTTCTTTTATTTTAATTTCCCCCAAAAATTCCTGTTTTAAATCCAATTTAATCCCTTTTTAATTGTTTAGCTATCTTATTAGTTAATTTTATTGTTCTTGTTATTATTTGTACTATTATCAGTATTTTTCATATGTATATTGTTTATATTGTAGTTATCACTATTATTCCTATTATTTTTATTATTACCTATTATCAATATTATTATTATTATTGTTGTTGTTGTTATTATTATGATTCTTTTTTGGTTAATATTGCTATTATGATTATACTTTCTTTTTGTGTTTATTTATTCATTCATTTTATTATTAGTCCATTAATTCATTGTTACTAACATATTCTTATTATTTTTATTAACGTATTATTATTATTTGTTGCTCTATTTTTTATTACTATTATTATTATTATTATCAATATTTACCATTATCATAGCAATCCATTACTGTTCGTGTACTGTTATTTCTCATTCTTCATATTATTGCTATTATTAGTATATATTTTATTATAGGTATTTCACTATTATCATTTTTTATTATTGTTATTATTTTTTATTACTTACTATCTAACATATTGTTATTCCTTTTTATTATTACCATCTTATTACCTTACTATTTTTCAAAATTATTGTTACTATTATTATTATTAATTTTTATTATTTGACATATTATTGTTATCACTAATTTTTTTCTTTCTTACTGTCATTATTATTATTATTTTTCTATTTTCTCATTACTTAGTTATTTACATTTCTTATTCATACATATTTTCACTATTATTCCGCTTTAGGCATTATGTCTATATTAATATTTAGGTACTAATATTATATTTTACTATCATTATATTTTTCTTATCATTATCATCACTATTACTACTTTATTAAATAGACTCTCATAATCTTCATTATTTTACGACTAAGTTTTTATTTTCAAACATTTAGCTTATTTATTATTTCCCTTTCTTATTTTTTGTTTGACGCATTTATTTTATTTTTGTTTTTATCGTTATCATTCACATTTGTGCTTATGTTTATCTTGTTATGGTTATCGATTTTTATTTGTTATTCATTCTTTATTATCTCGTTCCATCATGGATTTAGGTTTTATCCAACCCAATGATAATTCTTTCATAAAAGTAAATATCCCGTATTTGGTAATTCGAGACAATCGTGCCCTAACTTACTGGGTTTCGATTTTTCTCATTTAACCTAAATACGGAATACTTTTTTAAATCGCAATACGAGTTTTGAGAAATGCTTATTCCCGGAGATACGAGATGTTGTGCCCTAACTTACCGGGTATGACATTTTGCTACCTCGAAATAAGATTTGTCGCAAATAAAGGCAATATTCGGTGTTCGGAAATTCGAGGAAGCGTGCCCTAACTTACTGGGTTTCGGTTTTCCTCGTTCACCCTAACTAACCGAATATCCTTTAAAACACGTTAATTTTAAATAAAAGGCAAGCTCACTCTCGAAAATTCAAGATGTCGTATCTTAACTCACTGGATGTGACATTTTATATTTTAAGACGGAAAGGTCTTTAACACTAGAACATTTTCATAAAGAAGGATCGTATTTCAAAAGTCTTCAAAGTTTTCAATCTTTGATCTTAAGACATTAATTAATCAACTAGGTACCAATTTTGGGCGTATCGAGGGTGCTAATCCTTCCTCGTGCGTAACCGACTCCCGAACTCATTTTTTGATTTTCGTAGACTAAAAATTATCATTTTAGTAAATCTTAACTTTTATTAAAATGGTTAATTTAAAGGTGACCCGATCACACCTCATCAAAAAGGATTGGTGGCGACTCCCATTTTTCATTTTCGTTTTCAAATCCAAGTCGACCATCGTTTTACCAAAAAAATGGTTACGACAACTTGGCGACTCCACTGGGGACACGAATGAGAGAGTCAAGCCACAAGTTGATTAACTCTTGTCTTTTTATCGAAAATTGAAAATTTGGTTTTGAAATACGATCCTTTCATTGCATTTCATCAGTTATTTTTGTGGTACAATACCTGTTGCGTTGGTTCGAGTCTTTAAACAGTTTTGCATCTTGCATTGCATAACCGCTGTGGTCACACCCCTTTAAGTGGGAGTGAGAAACTACTCCTTCGTGAGGTTTTCACCTCCGTGCAGGATAGTGGATCGCTTTCGGGATACATCCGTACCTATGTCTTCGTGAGATTTTCATCTCCGTGCAGCCATAGGGAAATGTATCCCCCTGAACTGAACTCGATCTGTATGAACCTATAATGGGTGAAGATCGAGGAATCTGCTGGTTCAGGTACCCTTACTCTAGAACCAAACCCCATATAGCGAGCCTTAGGAACCCACCCTAGGTAGAGCCACTTTAAAACCCTAGTAGTTACTTGAGCAAGTGCTATATTTATTATTCATTGTTTGCTTTGAACTGCGAATAAATTACTGACTTGCTTTGTTTCACTTTGATTATATTGGCATGGCATTTTCATTGTAAAAGGTGTTGATTCGCATTCGGTTCCTAAATAGATAGCTTATCATGGAAAAGGGTTTTTTTAATAAAGTAGAAGACAACGCGGCTGTCCGGATATGAGCCGAGACAACACAACAAGAGAAAGGCGACAGTCTTACCGAGGGGTACGTGTCAGAGTTATGGAATTTTACTCGAATCAGCGTAACTCAGAATAATCTCTAAGAGATGAAAGAAATTTGGGGTCAGTGGGATGATGAGGTCAAACAGCTATTCTATTGTCATTACGGTGATTTAACTTATCGGCTCGATGTCAAGGTAGATGAACACTTATTTCGAGCCCTTGCCCAATATTGGAATTCTACTTACAGTTGCTTCACTTTTGGGAAAATAGATTTGGTACCTACTATAGAAGAATACACGACCTTGCTCCATTGCCCAAAGATTCAGGTTGACAGAATTTATGCCAGACCTGCTAACGTCCCAGCATTTTCGAAAAAGCTGATGAACATCACAGGGATGAGCGAACAGTGGGTGACAACCCGGATCAAACAAAAAGGAGATTGTAAATGCATTCCTTGGAGGAACCTGAGGGATCTGGTCTTAGCGCACCCCGACGTGAAGGAAAGGGTAGATGTCTTCGCCTTGAGCATTTATGGACTGGTCATCTTCCCCAAAGCTTTGGGGCATGTAGACGAGGCTGTTGCTGACCTTTTTGACAGGCTTGGTAAAGGAACCACACCTGTACCCGCAATCTTGGCTGAAACTTTCAGATCATTAAACGGTTGTAGAAGAGCGGGTGAAGGGAGATTTATTGGATGTGCACAGCTCTTGCTATCCTGGTTCCACAGCCATTTTTGGAAAGTGAAAAAGGTCTCGTATCGTATCTTCTCTGAAAATTACTCTCCGCTAAAAGAGTTAGTGGCTACACCGAGGCGAGATGATGTGACAGAAGAAAATTGGATGACGGTTCTTCAAAATCTGCAAGAAGAAGATGTTGAATGGAGAGCCCCGTGGATGGTTCCTGATGAAATATTATACCGATGCGGAGACTTCGATTGGGTTCCTTTGTTAGGAGTATGGGGGGCCGTCGGGTATGCTCTTCTGCTTATATTGCGACAATACAGATCCAGACAGTTTACACCCCCAACATACGGGTTAGCCCAGTGCGAGTTCGTGTTCACAGGGAATAATTACAAAAAGAAAGTTCGCGAGATATCAAATGCCTGGAACCAGACTCGTAGAATGAAGAAGTTTGCTGCCAATCCCATGACTACTCCTGAGTACGACCGATGGTGGAATCAGAGGATTAACGACAACATCCCTACATCAGATCAAGGGAATCTTCAGTCGATAGAAGAGCACTTGAAAGTAATCCCATCTGAGCTAAAAATCATCAGGCAAGATTTCGAGAGAAAGAGTCTGGAGCTAGAAAAAAGGATCGAGCAGTTGGAAGAAGAAAAGATGCAGTTAGGGTTAGATGTCGATGTCCAGAAACTAGAAGCTGAAAAACTCAGAAAAGGGAAAAACAAGGCTGAAGAGGACTTAGACAGTTTGAAAACGGACTATAAGAAGCTGCGCAGATCAATAAGAACCGCTAGGTTGGGAAAAACATCCGAACAATGGCGACATGAAGTTAAAGAAAAACAAAGCAAAGCCAACCAGTGGGAGAAAAAATTTCGCGATGCTCAAGCTCGAGAAGGTGCTCTGAAAAGAAGTTAGGTAGAAAGCCAGAATGAGAAAGAAGGGTTAAAGATCCGAGTATCAGAGTTAGAGAGGTCATTGTAACAGTATCGCTTGCGTAATTCTGCAATCGAGTTGAAAGCTAGTCAGAACAGAATCGAAGAATTAAAAGAGAATATAGAAGAACTCAAAATAGCGCTGCAAAATTGTGAAGTTCAGATAGAACTCCTCAAGGTAAATAACAAGCGATGGAAAGAGCAACTTCATCAATCTCAAGACCAAGTCAGGAGCAGGGACTACGTCATAGGCGAAGCTTTGACTCAAGTGCGAGAAGTGGCTGATCATTTGCAAACATTAGCAGTACAAGCCGATGTGCTGAGTTTAAAATACGAGTCAGAATCGGACCGAGGACGAAAGCTAGCTTGGCTTCTTAGGCAGGTCAAGGCCTTAAGTATCAGAGCCAAGACTTATATGTAATCTATTTTATGTAAAGAAACTTGTTTTCTAGAAAAGCTACTCTAATGAAATCGAATTGGAATCAACGCTTTTGCATTCATCGCATTCATTGCATTCATGCATCAGCATTGCATCATACGCACTAAAACTCACAAGGAACCCTAAAAATCATGGCAGTTACCCTGGAACATCGTTACAGTACAAGGGGAAAAACAAGAGCAATGGACCAAAAGCTAGAGAGATTGGAACAAATGCAAAAAGAGATGCAGGATCAATTACAAGCACGTATGTAAGAACAGCTTGCCAAAATCCAGCAAGATATGAGGGACCACATGTTGGAGGCCCAGAAAAGCATGATGGACCAATTAACTCGTCTATTGGCCGGCGGATTAGAAAAAAGGGAAAAGCCCTTTGATCAATGCGGGAGAAGATAATGAAGATCCTACCTACCCTCCGGGTTATGCCCCAGCGGACGTTCAGATACAACCTGATATGTACCTAAGAAGGCCATCGGTCACAATTAGGCCCCAACCATTTCAGGTCGGTGTTTCAGAACTGATAAATTATCAGGCAGGCTCGGGCTCTAATCCCGGGGATAAACCGACCAATCCTGTGGTCCTCAATCTCGATGAAGTAACAGAAGCAGAAAAGGCAAGGGTAGAACTCCCGAGAGAGCTTGAAGAAAGGTGTAGATGGTTGGAAGAAAAATTTAAAGAAATGGAAAGCACCGACTATCGTGGTGGAATCGACGCTAAGGAATTAAGTTTGGTTCCGGACTTGATAATCCCTCCCAAGTTCAAAATTCCGGAATTCGAGAAATACAACGGGACTAGCTGTCCCGAAGCTCACATCACTATGTTCTGCAGACGAATGGCAGGCCATGTCAATAATGACCAACTATTAATTCACTGCTTTCAAGAAAGTCTGGTTGGGGCTGCTTCTAGATGGTACAACCAGCTGAGTCACGCCCAGATCAGTTCATGGAAAGATTTAGCATAAGCTTTCATAAAGCAGTACGGTCATATGGTAGACATAGCCCATGATAGAATCACTTTACAGAATATGGAGAAGAAGCATAATGAGAGCTTTAGGCAGTACGCCCAGCGTTGGAGAGAAGTGGCCACACAGGTTCAACCCCCTCTGTTGGAAAAGGAAACCACTATGCTCTTCATCAATACCTTGAAGGCACCTTTTATTAACCACATGCTGGGTAGCGCAACCAAGAGTTTTTCGGACATAGTAATGTCTGGAGAAATGATATAAAATGCCATAAGATGTGGAAAAATAGAGGCTGGGGAAAATGTTAAGAGGACAACGCCGAGAAAGAAAGAGCACGAGGTGAATAATGTGAGCTCATATTCGAAGTCGATCACCATAAACCAACCAAGGTCGACAACTACTGGACAGCAGGGCCCACCCCGACAAGAGCCCAACACAAAATAAAATAGGGAGAAACTTCAATTTACGCCCATTTTAATGATGTACAAGGAGTTATACCAGAGTTTATTTGATGCACATGTCATGTCTCCCTTCTATCTAAAGCCAATGCAACCTCCATACCCCAAATGGTATGACGCAAATGCCCAATGCAAATACCATGCGGGAGCCACAGGACACTCGATAGAGAATTGTACTACTTTCAAGAAATTGGTTGAGAGACTCATCAAATGGGGGTTGTGAAATTTGATGATACATCCAGTGCAGAGAATCCATTACCTAACCATGGGGATAAGGGAATAAATACAATAATCCAGAGTTCGAGGAAAGAAATTAAGATGAATGTTGCAGAAGTGAATACCCCGTTGAAAGAAGTATGGAAGAAAATGGTGAAAAGAGGTTTGATGGCACAGAATTCGGGGGTCAGGCCTCGAGAAGCGAAGAATTATTGTGAGTTCCACGATCAAGAGCATCATGAGATTCAGAAATGCATCCAATTCAGTGCATTAGTACAAGGATTGATGGATAATAAGGAGCTGGAATTCTTCGAATATGTCGGGAACCTGGAAGAAGCAGATGTGTGTGCCTCCGAAGAGGGGTCGACGAAAGATGTTTACAAAGTCAACCACCCAGTGGTTATCATATCACGTCCGAGAATGAATGAAGTCGGGGCACGAGTTGCGCCAAAGGTCGTGATCCAAAAGCCCGTTGCTTTTCCTTATAAAGATAGCAAAAGGGTACCGTGGAACTATAGCTGCAATGTGACATTCCCGAGAGAGGAGACCCCGATTAATGCATCAGAGGAAGTTCAAGATGAAGGTTTTTATACGCGCAGTAGAAGGCGTTATACCCCAAATACAAAAGTCGAGTAGGTTAAAGAAAAATCATTAGCAATTGAGCAAAAGAAAGAGAAGCCGGCGGGGCATGAACCAACTGTTAATGAATCAGTGACTGAAAAAGAAGCCAAGGAATTCTTAAAATTCCTAAAGCACAGTGAATATAGTGTCGTAGAACAGTTGTAGAAATAGCTAGCGTGTATATCGGTACTGGCCTTACTTTTAAGTTTCGAAACTCATCGCAGCGCATTGATGAAGGTGCTGAATGAAACTTATGTTGCTAACGATATCTCTGTAAACAAACTAGACCGCTTAGTCAACAATATAAGTGCCGAAAACTTCATATTCTTCAACGACGATGAGGTACCTCTAGGGGGCCGAGGATCAACTAAAGCTTTGCACATCACGACTCGCTGTAAAGGGTACACGTTACCAGGGGTATTGATTGACAATGGGTCTGCACTGAATGTCCTACCCCTATCTACGCTGAGTAGGTTCCCATATGAAGACATGCCAAAGTGTAGTGAGAGCATTTGATAGCACGGAAAGGAGGGTAATGGGGAGAATTGAAGTACCCCTTTTAATCGGGCCGAGCACATACGAGGTAGATTTCTTGGTCATGGACATTAAGCCTTCGTATAATTGCCTATTGGGGAGGCCATGGATACACTCAGCAGGGGCAGTCCCTTCATCGCTGCATCAAAAGTCGAAATTAATGACCGAAAGTCGGTTAGTAACAATCAATGCTGAAGAGGACATCATCGCGGCAATAACCAGTGATGCCCCATATCTGGAGGCAAATGATGAAGCCATCGAGTGCTCTTTTCGATCTTTGGAGTTTGTGAATGTGACGTTCATCATCGAAGGAAATAAGATTCCAATGCCCAGGTTATCTGAGACTACAAGAATGGGACTACGGTTAACTGTTGGAAAGGGGGCTCTACCCGGAAGAGGACTCGGGAGATACCTTCAAGGAAGGATTAATGTACCAATGATGAAGGACAAACAAGACCGTTTTGGGTTAGGGTTTAAGCCGGACATGAAACAAAGAAAGAAGGAACTTGAGAAGAAGCAAAAAAGAAGGAGAGCGCGATTGAGCGGGGGAGAAATCGAATGGGAACCAATGATCTTCCCCCATATATCGAAGACTTTTGTGTCTGGAGGGGTCATTCACTCCGAGCAGAAGATGTAGGGAAAGGAAATCTTGGAAGGAATGATGGAGAGTTTGGACATCAACGCCACATATGAAGAAGGGACGGGGGTAGAGAATTTGTCAGGCATTCGCCCCTATGAGCCGGGAAGTGTTCTGAATAATTGGACTGCGGAAGAGATTCCTGTAGTCTTTAGAACTAACTCAGAGTAATGTCCAAAACACACTTATTGCTCTAGGCCTAGGAGTAACAAGTGTCATTTTTTGAAATAGGCTTATGTTCGAAATCGTTATTTCAATGAAATGCATCCTTTTTACTTATTCCGTGCAAATATTCTTTTATTCTTTCATTCATGATCATACCAAACATATCATTGTTCTTAGATTCTCTTGTTCTTTGCATCTCCGTTCACACCTACAACAGGTTTTCAGATATCAATGAAGCGAGTGACGTTGCTACTAATTCAGAATCTCCTTTTGAGCGAGATATGTGTCTGGAGGGATCCTAAGACTTTGAGGATGACGGAGACTGTAACTTATCCCCTGATTTGTTAAGGATGGTAGAACACAAGGAGAAACAGATTCTACCCCACAAAGAGACCGTAGAAGTCATGAACTTGAGAGTTGAACTAGAAAGGAGAGAAGTAAAAATCGGAACTTGCATCACCACAGAGACAAAGCGGGACCTTATTGAGTTACTCCAAGAGTTCAAGGATGTTTTTGCATGGTCATATCAGGATATGCCTAGGCTAAGTACTGACATTGTGGTACACAGGCTCCCCATAAAAAAAGAATGCAAGCCAGTTCAGCAAAAGCTTCGAATGATGCGGCTCGATCTTCTGTTAAAGATAAAAGAGAAAGTCAAGAAGCAATTTGATGCTGGTTTCTTACAAGTAGTTAAGTACTCGGAATGGGTAGCCAACATCGTCCCCGTCCCTAAAAAAGATGGAAAGGTACGGATGTGTGTAGACTACAGAGACTTAAACAAGGCCAGCCCAAAAGATAATTTCCCGTTGCCTCATATCGACACCTTAGTGGACAACATGGCAGGTTACTCACTTTTCTCCTTCATGGATGGTTTCTCGGGGTACAATCAGATCAAGATGCATCCTGAAGACATGAATAAAACCATATTTGTGACCATGTGGGGAACCTTCTGCTATAAAGTAATGCCGTTCGGATTGAAAAATGCGGGAGCAACATATCAAAGGGCCATGGTAACCCTATTTCATGATATGATGCATAAATAAATTGAAGTCTATGTCGATGACATGATCGCCAAATCTCGGACTGAAGAAGAGCATGTGCAAGTCTTGAGGAAATTATTTTTGAGGTTGAGAAAATTCCAGTTGAAACTCAATCCCGTAAAATGTACCTTCGGAGCCAGGTCAGGAAAACTGCTAGGATTCGTGGTCAGTGGAAAAGGGATTGAGATTGACCCAGATAAAGTCAAAGCCATACAAGAGTTACCTCCACCACGTACACAGAAGGAAGTTCGAGGATTCCTAGGAAGACTAAATTACATCGCTCAGTTTTTTTCACAACTAACCGAGAAATGTGACCCCATATTCTGTCTCCTTAAGAAACACAACCCTGGTAGTTGGGATGAGGAATGCCAGAAGCCTTTGGACAAAGTTAAGCAATATTTGTCTAATGCCCCAGTGTTGACGCCACCTAATCTAGATAAGCCACTGATACTGTATTTGACGGTATTTGAAAATTCTATGGGATGCGTGCTTGGCCAACACGATGAATTGGGAAGGAAAGAAAGAGCGATATATTACCTCAGTAAAAAGTTTACTGAGTGTGAGACGAGATACTCGTTCATTGAAAAGTTGTGCTGTGCCTTCATCTAGACAACCCGAAGACTGAGACAATACATGTTGTACCATACAACTTGGCTGATCTCTAAAATGGATCCTCTGAAATACTTGATGGAGACGATTGCCTTGAACGGGAGAATGGCCCGATGGCAAATTCTACTTTCTGAATTCAATATAGTCTATGTGAACCAGAGGGCCGTAAAAGGGAGTGCAATAGCAGATTTCCTAGCCAGCAGAGCCCCAGAGGACTACGAGCCTTTAAACTTTGATTTCCCAAATGAAGATCTAATGTGCATAGCAACCGCGGAAGAAGACCCTCAAGAAAGTCACCCTTGGAAGCTAAACTTTGACGGAGCATCAAATGCTGTGGGTAACGGAATTGGGGCAGTTTTGGTGTCCCCGAACGGAGATCATTATCCATTCACTAGTAAATTGGATTTTGATTACACAAATAATATGGCAGAATATGAAGCATGCATCATGGGAATACGTGCGGCCATAGAACGTAAAATCAAGGTGTTAGAGGTATATAGAGATTCTGCCCTAGTGATTTATCAACTCAAAGGGGAATGGGAGACAAGAGACCCGAATTTATCAATTACTGGATGTTGATCCTTGAGTTAATTAAAGAGTTTGATGATATTGTCTTCTACTACCTCCCACGAGAAGAAAATCAGATGGCTGACACCCTAGCAACTTTAGCTTCTATGATTAAGGTGAACCAACCAGAGGATGTGAAACCAATCCAAATGAGTATTTACGAGGCCTCGGCTCATTGTTACAACCTCGAAGAAGAAGAGGAAAATGATGATCGCCCTTGGTACCACGATATCCTACAATATATGAAGAATCGTGAGTACCCCGACCAAGCTACTGAGAATGACAAAAGAACATTGAGAAGACTGGCCAGTGACTATGTCTTAGACGGGGAGATCCTATACAAAAGAAGAAAGGATCAGGTACTGTTAAGATGTGTAGACGCTATTGAGACTAAGAAAATCTTGGAGGAAGTCAATGAGGGCGTCTGCGGGACACACGCTAATGGTTTACAATGGCCAGGCAAATTATGAGGTTCGGTTATTATTGCTCCACCATGGAAGGAGACTGTATTAACTACGCCAAAAGATGTCATAAGTGCCAAATCTATGGAGACAAGATTAATTTACCTCCCTCACCTCTGCATGTCATGACTTCGCCATGGCCTTTCTCAATATGGGGCATGGATGTGATTGGGCCAATTTCGCCAAAAGCTTCAAATGGGCACCGTTTCATCTTTGTGGTAATCGATTATTTCACCAAATGGGTGGAAGCTGCTACATATGCCAATGTCACTAAATCAGCAGTTAGCAAGTTCCTGAAAAAGGAAATCATCTGTCGATATGGAATGCCAGAAAGGATCATATCTGACAAAGCGTTGAATTTGAACAACAGCACGATAGCGGATGTCTGCAGTCAGTTCAAGATCAAACACCACAACTCGTCACCATATCGCCCGAAGATGAACGGTGCAGTCGAAGCAGCCAATAAGAACATCAAGAAGATTGTAGGAAAGATGACAGAAACTTATAAAGATTGGCATGAGAAGCTACCATTCGCCATCTATGCTTATCGAACGTCTATCAGAACTTCTACTGGGGCAACGCCTTTCTCATTAGTCTATGGAATGGAGGCAGTTTTACCTATCGAGGTCGAGATTCCTTCCCTCAGAGTTTTGTCAGAAGCAAAGTTGGATGAAGCAGAATGAATCCAGACCCGATACGATCAGTTGAATTTGATTGAAGAAAAGAGGCTACGGGCTATTCGCCATGGTCAGATGTACCAAAAGCGAATGATGCGAGCTTACAACAAAAAGGTTCGTCCCAGAGAGTTCCACGAGGGAGACCTAGTACTAAAAAAGTTCTTGCCCATACAAAAAGACTTCAGAGGAAAATGGATGCCGAATTGGGATGAGCCTTATGTGGTGAAGAAAGCCTTTTTTGGCGGAGCATTGATATTGGCTGAAATGGATGGCAAGACCTTATCCAATCCCCTGAATTCAGATTCGGTTAAGAAATACTTCGCCTAAAAAAAAAGGAGAGGCCAGGGTGAAAACTCGCAAAGAGCACCTTGAGACCAAAGGGATTTTGAATTTAAAACCCGTAAAGGGCGATTCAAATTTTGATCAAAGGTGGGGCATGCGATGGTCTTATGATACCTAAATTAACAAGGAGGAGAGATGTTACATCTTGGGGCGTCTGCAAGAGTACTCTAGATCCCTTAAACACGTATTGGGCAAAAAAAGAGTCCTCAAGAAGTCAGTACAGAGAAACTCACGCTGCGATATCTGGGGGACCTATTCCCTTTTATTCATTTTGTATTCCAGCAATGTTTGTTGACTGTGATTAATATATTCCCTTCAAATGTTGTTTCTGATAAATTTCAGTTTTGTCATTGTTATGATCTTTTTCAAGCATTTTGCATTGATGATTAATGGACTAAAACCATTTTTGCAAAAAGAGTTCTGCACATTACTCTGAAAGTTTCTAAATAGTACAGGAACCTGAAACAGGACTATTATTTAGAACTAACCAAACTCAAAGTTTCGAAGCATCTGAGAAGAAAGAGTATAAATTTGGACCACCTCTTCGGGTTTTCTGGTAAAAATGTGAGCTGAACAAGAAGACAGAGTACCTTTTCAGAGAAAGAACCTTGATGAACAAAGAGCAATAACAACCAAAACATTAAAAGGGACGCACGCTCACCACATGTTGCACCCATACATTCATAGATCATTCGTAATGCATCCAATTAAGAGCATTTGATTCACTTTGATCATAGCATCCTAATTCTTTGGCATAAGCATAAATACATGGAACTAATTCTACAGGTCATGTCCCTAGAATCAGTGAATTCACCAAGCCTTAAACCCCTAAGCAGTAGGGTAACAGGTTAAATTTACAGACCTTAACCCCCTAAGCAGTAGGGTAATAGGCTGAAAATTACAGATATTGTCTTCCTGAAGTTGCAGTGGAACAAATCGAATTTAGCGAATCTTGTCTTCCTGAAGTTGCAGTGAAGCAGATTGATGATTTACAGATCTCAACCCCCTAAGCAGTAGGGAAACAGATTGAAGATGATGAGTCTTAAACCCCTAAGCAGTAGGGTAATAGGCTGAAAATCACAGATCTCACCTCCCTGAAGTTGCAGTGGAGCAGATCAAATACATCGAATTTTGCCTCCTCGAATGCAGTGAAGTAGATTCAAACCACCAAGCTTTAACCCCCTAAGCAGTAGGGTAACAAGCTGAAGTTTATAGATATTATTGCCCTAAGCAATAGGGTAACAAGCCAAATTTTCAAACCTTAAACCCCTAAGCAGTAGAGTAACAGGTTGAGCTTACAGATCTAAACCCCTAAGCAGTAGAGAAACAGATCAATGATGACAAGCCTTAACCCCTAAGCAGTAGGGTAACAGGTTGAAAATCAAATATCTTCTCCCCGAAATGGCGTTGGAGCAGCTAAAAGCCACAACAGATCTCCTTGAAGTTTCAGTGGAATTGATCGAAGCTACAGCAGATCTCCTTGAAGTTTTAGTGGATTAAGCGAAGCTACAGCAGATCTCCTTTGAAGTTTCAGTGGAATTGATTGAAGTCACGTGTCTTATCTCCATGGAGTTGCAGTGGAGCAGATCAAAACAAACCTTACCTTCTTGAAGTTGCAGTAGAGCAGTGAAGTGAAGCGAAGCAACAAGATTGGAATAAAGCCACTTGGAGAAAAGGAGCGCTAAACAAGTCCAGACACAGTGAGACCGGGCAAAATTGGTCTTTCTTAAGTCTTTGCTCTGTTCTCGTTACACGACAACAAGCAAAGAGGGGCAGTTGTACAAGCCCAATTTTGGGCCCAAAACCCCTAAACCCAATAAGCCACAACCCAAACCAACTTAAACCTACCCAAAACCCAAATAACCTAGCCCAATACATTAAAGAAAAATAAAGAAAGACCTAAAACCCTAGCCGTCAGCACATGCTCCCCACCCCATCCACCACCGACGCTTGCAAGTGGCCTCTGCTCCACCACCGTTTACCTGCAGCAATAAAAGAAGAAGAGACAGAAAGCAAGAAGCAAGTTGTAGAAAAAAATGCCTATAAGAGGCCAAATCAAAAAACCATTGGGGGATTCGACATTTTTGGTGATAAATAAAAAATAATATTAGATTTGAAAACAAAAAGAAACAGGAATAGAGACCAGCAATATCAAAGGCAGAAATAGTCCAAACAGAGAAAAATTCGATAGCCCAAGGTGATTGTTATTTGATTATCACCATTATTTTCTTTCTTCTTTTTTTTTACCGATTTACCCACATGCACACACATATATTATAAATACATGAAGAAATAAAAAAAGAGGAAGAAAAAATATACCTTTGGGAATTCCGGCCATCGCACGCGGTGCCGACGACGACGGAGGACGGCGGCGGTTCGCCGGATCTGTGGTCGGAGCCCTCATCGGCGTGGAGACCTCTGCAGAGGAAAAGAGAGGAGAAGAGAAGAATTTTTTAAAAAAACAGAGGAAGAATGATTTTTTTTGGAAAAAATAGGATTTAAATACCCCCTCAAAACGACACCGTTTTGGCCGGTCATTTTAATGCTAAAACGACGCCGTTTTAAGCCTGGGATCCGCGTGTTGACCCGACCCGCTAGGAGAATCCGCGTGTTTTTGTCTTTGAGGGTAATTTCTCTGCAAGTCCTTCCGCTTTTCACCATGTTGAAATTAAGTTTTTTCATTATTTTTAATTTCGCCCAGTAATTCGATTTTAGTTCCGTTTTGGTCCTGCGTAAAACGTGGCGTTTAGGGGGATGGGGATATTCTTTTTTTTCGTCCCTTCATATCGCGCACGTGTTACAATTTGGCCCTCCTTTGTTTTCTTTTATTTTAATTTCCCCCAAAAATTCCTGTTTTAAATCTAATTTAATCCCTTTTTAATTGTTTAGCTATCTTATTAGTTAATTTTATTGTTCTTGTTATTATTTGTACTATTATCAGTATTTTTCATATGTATATTGTTTATATTGTAGTTATCACTATTATTCCTATTATTTTTATTATTACCTATTATCAATATTATTATTATTATTATTGTTGTTGTTGTTATTATTATTATGATTCTTTTTTGGTTAATATTGCTATTATGATTATACTTTCTTTTGTGTTTATTTATTTATTCATTTTATTATTAGTCCATTAATTCATTGTTACTAACATATTCTTATTATTTTTATTAACGTATTATTATTATTTGTTGCTCTATTTTTTATTACTATTATTATTATTATTATTATCAATATTTACCATTATCATAGCAATCCATTACTGTTCGTGTACTGTTATTTCTCATTCTTCATATTATTGCTATTATTAGTATATATTTTATTATAGGTATTTCACTATTATCATTTTTTATTATTGTTATTATTTTTATTACTTACTATCTAACATATTGTTATTCCTTTTTATTATTACCATCTTATTACCTTACTATTTTTCAAAATTATTGTTACTATTATTATTATTAATTTTTATTATTTGACATATTATTGTTATCACTAATTTTTTTCTTTCATACTGTCATTATTATTATTATTTTTCTATTTTCTCATTACTTAGTTATTTACATTTCTTATTCATACATATTTTCGCTATTATTCCGCTTTAGGCATTATGTCTATATTAATATTTAGGTACTAATATTATATTTTACTATCATTATATTTTTCTTATCATTATCATCACTATTACTGCTTTATTAAATAGACTCTCATAATATTCATTATTTTACGACTAAGTTTTTATTTTCAAACATTTAGCTTATTTATTATTTCCCTTTCTTATTTTTTGTTTGACGCATTTATTTTATTTTTGTTTTTATCGTTATCATTCACATTTGTGCTTATGTTTATCTTGTTATGGTTATCGATTTTTATTTGTTATTCATTCTTTATTATCTCGTTCCATCATGGATTTAGGTTTTATCCAACCCAATGATAATTCTTTCATAAAAGTAAATATCCCGTATTTGATAATTCGAGACAATCGTGCCCTAACTTACTGGGTTTCGATTTTTCTCATTTAACCTAAATACGGAATACTTTTTTAAATCGCAATACGAGTTTTGAGAAATGCTTATTCCCGGAGATACGAGATGTTGTGCCCTAACTTACCGGGTATGACATTTTGCTACCTCGAAATAAGATTTGTCGCAAATAAAGGCAATATTCGGTGTTCGAAAATTCGAGGAAGCGTGCCCTAACTTACTGGGTTTCGATTTTCCTCGTTCACCCTAACTAACCGAATATCCTTCAAAACACGTTAATTTTAAATAAAAGGCAAGCTCGCTCTCGAAAATTCAAGATGTCGTGTCTTAACTCACTGGATGTGACATTTTATATTTTGAGACGAGAAGGTCTTTAACACTAGAACATTTTCATAAAGAAGGATCGTATTTCAAAAGTCTTCAAAGTTTCCAATCTTCGATCTTAAGACATTAATTAATCAACTAGGTACCAATTTTGGGCGTATCGAGGGTGTTAATCCTTCCTCGTACGTAACCAACTCCTGAACTCATTTTTTGATTTTCGTAGACCAAAAATTATCATTTTAGTAAATCTTAACTTTTATTAAAATGGTTAATTTAAATGTGACCCGATCACACCTCATCAAAAAGGATTGGTGGCGACTCTCATTTTTCATTTTCGTTTTCAAATCCAAGTCGACCATCGTTTTACCAAAAAAATGGTTACGACACCGACTTAACATAACCCCAAACCAAATTCATTAAAAACCCCAAAATTACCTTACGATTCAATTACGACAACCGCAGTCATCAAATACGAACTCAAAAGCCAAGAGAGTAGGAAGCAAAGTCGATGATAGAAATTAGCATAAAATAGAATAAAGGGCCCAAATAACTAAATCAACCATTAAAACTGAAGTAAAAGATGGAAGGGAAAAAATAAAAAAGATAAAAAGAAACAGAATGCAAAATGGAAGAGATTAATGATGGCGACGTGAAATGGGAGATTGAGGGAGCCAAAACAAACGTGGGATTTTTTATTTACTATATATTTATTTTATTTATAAAAAAAAAGAATAGGATAAAAGTGAAATTCCCTTTCTAAACCTCACCTAACAATCCCACAACCAATCTTCTAAGAGTTTAAAACCCGCACGGACACCATCACTTGACAGCTGGCCTAAAACAAGCAAAATAAAATCACCCCACTCCCAACCACAACTCGAACCAAAGACCTCTCTCTAACTTAACCACGGAAGCAAGTGCCAACTAATGACAGAGTTCATCAAAACAAAAAATTATTTTTTCGCGGCCTTATATAGTCACTTAATTATTGTTTTGGTCACTGAAGTTTAAAATTTTCTATTTTAGTCACAAACGTTGCCAAAATTTAATATTTTTTTGTCACTCCTAAATCATTAACAATTGCATTTTTTGTTGACATAATAGCAAAATTAGCTATCTAATATTTGTAAATTCCATCAATTTAGTCTCAATTCTAAAAAGATCAACAAAATTATCCCTCAATTTAACAAATTTTGTCAATTTAGTTTTATTTCCTAAAAATTCAAAATTCAAAATAAAAGATATTTTAAAGTTCATTTATAGATAAAAATATTTTTATCCTAAATGCCATTTTAATTATTAAATGGATAGTAATATTTTTAATAGATGGTTATGAATTTTGAATCTAAAAGAACTTATAATTTCAAACATAAAATTCTCAGTTATAATCTAAATAACACATTTTGTAGATAATGAAAAATTATAGAAATTATCTTTAAAAACTATAAAAATTAAATAGAAAAAAAAATAGAGATGTGCCATTTGTCGCAATATCATACATTTGTGCCTTGTTATCTATACTATTATTTAAACTCTTGATTGAGTTGGTGTCACAAGCTAAATTAATATAAACTTAGTTAGAAAATTATGAGAATGCTCTTTCATAGTTAAAATAAATAATATTATTTTAGGGTATTATAATCTTTTCACTTTAAAAAAACCAATAAAAAATATGCATATAATAATATTTAAACTCGTGTCAATTAGATTAATAAACTTTTAAATTTATAATTCAACCAAAACTTCATTTTGATATAGTTTAAACATTTTTATTTTAATATGTATAATTTATTATCTTCATCAACTGTATATATTAATAATGTTGTTAATAGACTACATGTATTATCATACCAATTAAAGAAAGGCGACATCATCACTTCCATTAACCATTTATAGGAGAAACGATTTAAAATATGAGTGACCAAAATAAAAATGAGCTAAATTTTTAGTGACTAAATTGAAAGTTTTTATAATGGAATAACCAAAACAAAAATACACTAATAATTTAGGTGACTCATTCTAGAATTTACCCCATCAGATTTTATAATGACAAAGTCTAAACACCAGTTATAAACTTTTTTTAGGCTTTGTTTTCAAAATTGACTCAAATAAATTAATTATCTATAAAAATGACCCAAGTACAAAATATTGTATGAAAATAACATGTTTTTTACAATTTGCCAGTACTACCCTCCATCACCTTGTAATGATTGTCCGATGATTGTCTAGTATATAAAAAATAGTTTTTTTTTGTGCCGACATTGTGCTCACCGGCACCGATATGTATTTTAAAAAAAAATATGAGTATTCCGCGATTATAAAAAATAAAAAAAATTATTTTAATAGGTTTTGGCACTCATGTTTTCGACATCGGTTCAAATTTTTTTAAAAAATTCATCTGTGCTTTTTTGGTGCCAACATTCTTGGTGCCGGCACCGGTGTCAAGGAAATAATTTTTTTTTGTGCTGGCATTTTCGTTGGCACCTATTAAATTATTATTTTCTCTTTTTTTTATAATCTCAAAAGACATGTATTTTTTAATTATATTTAAAAAAAATACATATTAGTACAGACGAACATAATGCTAACACTAAGAAAATTATTTTTTATAGACCAGATAATCATTACGGGATGATGGAGAGCGGTGCCTGCTTAAGATTTTTGGAACCAACATGAACTATAAAAAAATAAGTTATTTTTGTAAAAGATTTTGCACCTAAATAATTTTTGTAAATAATTAATTTATTTGAGTCAATTCTGAAAAAAAACCACTTTTTTATGATTCTCCTACAATAACTGTTTTGGCTCTTTCCAAAAAAAAAATCTCACTGTTCCAATGGTAAGAATCACATTTTGCCGTGGGATCTAGACGTGACCTAAGACTGTTTTCGTCAAAAATTTGAAGGAAAAAATCAATCATGAACCAACGGTTTTTGACTATTTACTCTCATCTTCTTGAATTCGAAAGTTCAGTTATGAATTTTATTCCTTTATTTTACAAAAGTTAAAATTTATTTCTCTAATTTAATTTATATAATTTGAATTTACTTTATGAAATTTAAAAATTCAAGTGTGTTCAGAAAACAAAGTTTTAGGCTTTTTTTTAGTTAATTTGGGTACACATGGAGGATTAAATAGTTAAACTCTCTTGTTGAAGTATTTGATAAATTAAAATTTGCAAGAGTTTATTGAGCTAAAACCTTCAAAAGAAAAAAATGTTAGGATAAGCAACTTTTTTCAACTAATTGGGAATGAGACATATTTGACTAGGCTTGCTAAAAAATTATTCCCTTTGTCATATGCTCTCAAACCTAACAAAGATGCCAAGATATTAGTAGTCTTCATCCTATCATTTTCATTTTTCATCTCTAAAGTGTAAAATAAATCTCAAAATAAAAATAAATTAAAATAAAATAACTCCACCATGAATATACAAAATCAACATTGTCACGAGAAATTTTCAATCGAGCCCATTCATCCTTGAATATTTATGTACTCTTAATTTATTTTCAATTTATTTGTGTAAAATGATTTCTTATGCAACTTTATATTAATTGAAATATGCTACTTGACAAATTTATTCAAAGTGTGACATAATTATCATTAATTTACATACTAAGAACATGACATAAGTATCACTAAGAATATAGTTTACAATTATATTGTTACACTATTAATATTTATTAATTTTCACAAGGTTAATATTTGCAAATAAGAAACTTAAGGAACTTATTTATTTAAAATTTCAAAATTATTCACTAATTAATTTCCATAATGAATGTTTTAATTCCTTGATAATAGTGTTTTATTTCAACAATTTCACCCAATAAAGACTAAAGTATTATAAACAAATAAATATTTAACAATAAGAAGTGCCATGCCTCTAACATCCCTCACCCGGTCCAATCACCGAACCTGAGTTTCAAGATACTATTATAGTTATCAAAACATTCACATGCAAATCATAACATTGAATTCAATTTAAATCATCAATTTGTTCTAAATACATGCATAATAGGAGTTATGAACCAAACAGAGACTAAATCGAACATACAAACATAATTTAATAGATTCGACCATGATTAAGGACCAATTTGAAAATTTTCAAAACTTGAAATTAGGTATCGATACAAAAGGAACAAGTACTGATAATTTTATCAAAATTATAGATACCAAAAATCAATATCGATATCATTTTGGCATTCTGCCATTTTCAAAACATTGTTCATTTGGTCAAGTATCGGTATTTGGATCCCAAATATCGATATTTTTACCCAGATGGTCAAAGTCACAAGTTTGAAAACATTTTCATGCTCAAAATCTAGACACCATTCATTAAACAACTCAAATATCAAAAGATATTCATAATATCATTCAAATTCATTTCCAACAATCCCAATCCAAGCATACTCAATAAACAACTAACCACCTCATATAATACACCAAATTGTTCCATTTCTGTACAACCTATTCTTACTCACTTGCATATACCTTCCACGTACAAGTCATATTCCAATCATTTTAACTTCAAGTGTGCCATAGTTGGTATTCAAATAACATTCTCGTCAATGATACTATAATTCACCATGCACATATCAATACTCATCCTTCCCGTAATGACCTATAATGCATTCAATAATCAATGTAAAAACATCACAAAACTTAACCAATTCATGACAATTCTTAACATAAACTCATTTCCAAGCTTACAACCAATATGCCCTCATAGGCACCATCACACATATTAGACACAAGCAATTATAATTCATACTTAATCCATGATTCAATTCATAATATAAATAGACCATGTGCATGTCACATTCCAAACTTTACCATAGACCAAACATCATTTTATAAAGTTAACATATAGAGATATATGTTTATAAACAAAATCAACCTAAACTAAAACATATATATATGTTATTACTTAAGCTTGTCATTCTCATTTGCAAATATCATTCAACCTTTACTTAGATGACCATATGCACATGTTCACATTTATCCAAGCTTAACAATGCCAAAACCCAAACACATTCATTGGATTACAATTATTTGACCATTCTATATACAAAATATATATTCATTCAAAACTCAGACCACAATCAAGAACCAAAGTACTAACATTCAAGAGTGACTAAAAATGAATCGCATATATACATGCCATGAAACCGAGTTTTAGGTGATAAAAAGACTATTAAATCAATACCTGGATAGTGTGAGCTTCTCGATGATCCACCTGACACGTTCCGCAAGTTGACATTATTGGGAAAAAAGGAAACAAATGAGTAAGTATTATAATTGCTCAACAAGTTCAAATGTCTTAAAACCAAATAACTTACCTCAGGTTATAATTATACACTACATGCTACTTAGCTTGGTAAAGTTTCCCTATCATGGAAAACCATATATAAAAAAAGGTGAGTTCAACATTTATCATACAATATAATAACTCAATCATTTAACAGTTCAATTCACTTAATTCAACATTTCATTATCATTCATAAAAAAAGCAATCATTTAATCAATTCACTATCTTAATCATATGATACAATCTATATACCCGTAATACATCCCATTTCAAATTAATATCAAACAATAATTTTCATTTCATAGTTTGAATTCTCAATCAAATTCATACTAAATCATATAAACTTCATTTCATAATACGAATTATGAATCACATTTCATCTCAACTTTCAAATTCATGGATTCATTGAACATAATCAATCAATGTTCCCAACTCATTCCACAATTTCATATTCCATTTCACATCATTTGCCATTTCAAATATCATATATTTCATTTTTGTAATTTATTTCCCTATTAACATGAATTGGACTCAGACAAATACACAGATCCAATCAATACACCAATTTGACACCTAGTGCCTCATTAGATAAATCTGAAGCAAATAGTTGCGCCCAACGCTATCAATAAGTTTGACACCCAATGTCTCATTGGTATAACAAAAGCAAATTGGCACCCAGTGCCTCATCAACACATAGCCGAAGAAAAACTAAACTCTTTCTATCCTCTGGCATGCCAACTATATCTGATTTTACCCGAACAGTTAATAGGGTATTCATTTCATATTTCATTATCAACCAATACCTCAATTCACATTTATTATCATCATAAGTACATTTATCCAACATATGGCAGCAATAAATCATCTCAATATAAGCTCAATTTCACATATAACATTTTATTATACTTTCACATATATTCAATTTAGTCATTATCATTATCAATCTACCTAAATCAAATAAATTCAGCTCATTTCATCATATCATCACATAATATATTCTATTTTAGTTCAATTTAAGATCAATTTCATAATTATTTCAATTTGCAATTCATCGTATTCAATTTAGTCCTCTAACTCACCTTTTTGTATTGAATTGTAAACAATTAAAATTTCAATTAAATATAATTACAATTATAATTCTATATGCATAACCATTTAATAAAAACACACTGTATGAACTTATCTGGTCAAGACAGCAAACGAATAACTCTTTAAGAACTAATCAGCAAATTTTGCCATTTCCTAAACTACAATTTGGTCCAATTTTCGATCTATTCAATAATTCGATTAAATTTATTAATTCCAACCCTCTTATTTCATCCAATTGTAAACATGTATCAACTCAATTTCATTATTCAATTGCCCCTACAATTTTTCATTTTATTCAATGTAGTCCTTAAAACTGAACTTATTATATTTTCCAAACTTGAACTCTAAATTTTAAAACCACTTCAATTATGTCCATATACAGCCTCCTATTATCACAATATACAAAAAATTCATACCAATTTTAAAATATTCACAATTTAATCCCTAACTTAAAACTAAAAAAATTTACTTAACAAATTAATCCTATTTCATTCCTATGCTCCAAAATCTATCATAAACAATCAAAACTTGACTTAATATCAATGACAACTTTAGAAATCTTTAACATTTTTAAAAACGGAGATACAAATTAGTTGAATCTAATTGCAACGATCTTAAAAACATAAAAATTTTAAAAAACAGACTTAGAAAACATTACCATGGAAGAGAAATATGTAGGTCGAGCCGAAGGTTCTCCCATGGTGGTTTTTTATTTCTTATTCAGTAAAGAAAACAAATGAATGTGATGACTTTCATTTTTATTTTTTAATGTTTTAACTATTATAATATTAATTTAACATTAAAATTAAATAAAAAATTAATAATAAAATTCAATTAAAACATTTAACAACCGGCCACCAATAATTAAAAAGGGTATTTTGTAACTTAAAACCCTTAACGTTAATTAATTAAACCTTTTAACTAATAAAAACTAATACCGATTAACTTTTACTAATTTTATGATTTAGTCATTTTTTCCTTAATTAACCATCCAATCACTAATATTTTATGACCAAACTTCAATTCACCTATATAACAGCTCTGTAAATATTTAATAAAAATATTCACGGGCTAAATGTAACAGCCCAAATTTTATGTTTCTACTTTTGTGTTTAATATTACACAAGTGTGTATCTGCTTCAATGGTTAAGTGTTCTGGGCGTGTGTGTGAGATCCCAAGTTCAAGCTTTACTTGGGTTAAATTTTGGCATTTTTATGAATTAAGTCTCTGTTACTGGCGTTGATGAGGAGTTTGAAACAATCAGGATTTTGTAGTAGTTAAGTTTGTATAGGTTGTGGGTGAGAAAATTAAGGGAAGTGTATTTAGTGGGAGAATTTCGGTTTCTTCACGTTTCTTCTTTTAAAAAAAAAACTTATTCTTTCTCTTTCACAGAAAGGATTTTTGGTACCGATTCTTCCCCAAATTCCACCCTTGCTGCCAAAATTCCATTTTGTTTCATCCGTTATTTTTTTTCTTTGCTTCAATTTCTTTTCCAATTCGTTCTTGCATGCAACTCTTGTCTTTCCGTTGGTTCGTTAAGTTTTACTATTTACTAAACTTTAACGTTTTTCTGAATATCAAGGAGCTGATAGACTCCAATCGATGTTCTAGGTGTTCGAAACCCTGATTGATCGGCTGAAGGTAATAGTTGTGAGTTTATCTTTTGGTCTTTTCGTACGTTTTTCATTTGAATAAAATTTCAAGTGATTGAATTGATGTTATACTGGTCAAATTTAGGTTTTGGAGTGCTCGTGGTTGCGTTAACTTCGAATCGACACCAGGTGTGCACCCGAAAATATAGAAAACGAGAATCAGCAAAAACTGAAAAATGAAACTGTCGACGCCACACAGGTTTGTGGTCGCCAGTGTGGCAGGCCGTATGGCAGTACACAGGCATGTGATCGACGAGCTAGGTCGTGCTTGCAAGACACAGGCACAGGCACGGCCGTGTACGAGAAACAGACCCAACCAATTGGGCTGTGTGGGCCACACGGGCATGTGGGCCGACACGGGTACACCATACAGGCTTGTGGAATTCTAAGTCACAAAGGCAAGGCCAATTTGAGTGTGTGAGCCCAATTTTATGAAACACTTTGAATGGTTGCTCGGGTCACCCAAGTCGACTGGGACTTACTGTAGGGTCGGTAAGAGTTACTGGACCCTTAATTTCATGATTTGACAATGTTTTATACGTACTTTAGCATGCTCACCGATTTGTATATATGATCTCTTAATTGCTTATTTGTATGTCTTGTATTGTATGCTGCATTACATCGGGGTTGGGTTAATGTATATGAAGGAAGTATTCTGAAAGACTCCTAAGCCTGATATTTGGTAGTGCAACTACAATTATCTAATTATGTGCCGCATTTGGTACAGCATGGTGTGTAGGGATGGGTGGGTCGATTTTCTCCCCATATGGTGTGTAGGGTTAGACGAAGTTGGTGTGTAGAGGCTGGTGGGTAGGACTCTGTTTAATCTATTCTGTTCTACATACTATATCTAAGATGGGCCAAGGCCCTAATATATATGTCTGAATCTGTATCTGAGTAGGCCAAGGCTTACATTGATTTCTTTAAGGGGCTTTGGCCCAGATTGATTCTGATTATGATCTGATGTATGTCTGTATTGTAATGGCATAAATTCAATGTTATCGGAACAGTGGTTTCGTAACCACAAATCCGATTTAAAGAGAAATTTATTTCAATATTTTTGCTTGAAAATTTATATGATAGGAAAATCGTATGAAAATATTGATAGGAAAATTTTATCAATTTAGTGATTAGTTAGAAAAAGAAATTATTGAAGAAATTGGGTAAAATAAGGTATCGAGACCTCTATCTCGTAAAACCGAGTCAAAAATAATTTTATAAATATTTATGAAATGTTATTAATGTGGTATTAAAATTTCGTTAGGAAATTTTAATGTTTGGGTAGTTAATTAAATGAAAAGGACTGAATTGTAATAGGTGTAAAAGTTGCTAGAGTGATTAAATAGCTTATTAGTCTAATGAGAAAGGATATAAAAGGCAATTAGACCCAAAATTTATTTGGGCTAGACGGCAAGGGTATGAAATCAGCAGAAAAATTGATAAATTAAGGGTAAAATTGGAATATTACAAAATTAACTAAATAAAACTAGGACTAAATAGGAAATATCTAGATTTCTCTTCATTTCTCTTCAATTCCAGTAGCTAAAAACGCCATAGGAGGGTTCTCTAAGCTGGTATTTCATAATTTTTGCACCAAGTGAGTTAATCATTGCCTTTTTCTTGTAATTTTTGTGTTTCTAAGACTTTTACAACTAGATCCTACTATTAAATTCATTAGTTTTTGATTTCATGGATGAAATTTGAAGTCACCATGGTTGAGTGCTGTAGGTTTATGATGAAATAGATTGAAATTAAAGCTTTAATTTGTTTATGAGATGATTTTATTAGGCAATTTCAATGGAAATTGATTTTTGGGACCTAATTGTGAAAATGTTTGGAATTAAAGTCTATTGCTGAAATTCTGATTCCTAAAGGTTGTAAACTAGTTTAAGGTGATAGAATAAAATGTTAATTGAGAAAAATCAGCTCAATTGAGAGGCTAATTGAGTAGGGACGAAATTATCATTTATTAAAAACTTAGGGGAAAAATGGTAATAAACAGCTTGCACTAAAACAGTTTGGACAGCAGCAGTAGACTAACTTTGAAAAATCACCAAAAATTGTAGGAATCGAATTAGAAGATGAACAAAATATGGAATTAAATCTTATTGAGTTTAGTTTCTCATAGAAGAAATATTGTAAGCAATGGATTTGTAAATTTTGAGATATAATGAATTTTGTGAGACAAGGTCAGAATGAATTCGAGTTCCCCTGTTCTGACTTTGAAAAATTATAAAAAATTGAATAAAAATAATTAGGGACTTAAATTTATATGTATAGAATTCTAAGTCTATTTTTAATAGAAACAAACAAGAACATCATTTGAATTCTGTATAAAGAGATAATTTATTTTTAGTGAAGAAGGGTCAGAACTGTTAGGCAACAGAACATGGGTGACTTTGAAGAATAAACTGTACTGATTGGCTAAACCAAAAATTCTGAAAATTTTATGGTAAAAATATATATGAGTCTAGTTTCAGGAAAAATTAACGGATCTTATTTTGGAGTTCCGTAGCTCAAGTTATAAATAATTTAGTGACTATGACTCAAGTAGACAGCTTTGAATAAACTATAAATAATAGTTGAATTATAGAGAATGTTGCATATGAACATGAAATGTATTAAATTGATAATTAAATTTATTTATTTAGATCCAGAAGATTCAAATACGAAGCTAGATCGAGGAAAGGAAAAAGTTCGGGATTAATAGATTTTTACTGTTTACAAACAAGTATCAAGGTAAGTTCATGTAACTTGAATTATATTCATAAATTGCTTGAGATTGTATGTTGTTGATGTGAATATGATTTGAATGTTCATTGTATGAAAATTAATGAAACATTGATATATTTGATAAAATGGGAAGAAATCCCGGTTGAATGAAAGGAAAATTCGATGGATCTCTGAAAAGGAATCGACGGTAAAAAGGATCTAGCCCGGACGGGTGATCCTATCTTGATATAGCCCTCCCGAAGAATATGTGTAAAATGGATTTAGCTCGGACGGGTAATCCGAATTAGGGTCTGAATTTAGCCTGGACTGGTAATTCAGATCCAAGCTCATTAGAGTAATTGTCGTTGCAGGGGATTTAGCCTGGACTGGTAATCCCGACAATACTCTATGAGTTTATATTGCAGGGGATTTAGCCTGGATTGGTAATCCCGCTGCAAGGTTGAGGTTCACGGGAGTGTGCTCTCTGAAATGGAAATGTGCGCACATGAATATGAATTGACGGACCCGGAATTGTACACTAAAAGTGTACCTCTGAAAATCCATCGAAATTCCGATAAATTCAACGGGATAAATATGAAAAATAATAAGGGAATGAAAATCATGGTATTGATGAGTACATCAATCATGGTATATATATATTATTGATGCATGGAAATTATTGTACTAACTTGAATGTTGAGTTTGTGCATGTTAGGGTAATAATGCATTGAATGGATATATGAATGTTTATTATATTGTATTGAAAATATTAGGTAAGTATAATTCTTGTTACATGAGCTTACTAAGCACAAAGTGCTTACCCCGTTTCCTTTTTCCCTGTTTTGTAGTGTTAAGAGCTCGGAGGTCGGATTTGGTCGGAGACACATCACACTGTCAACCTCAGGATTTTGGTATATAAAGAAACTTTATTTTGGAAATCAATGGCATGTATAAGCTAACAAAGTAAATGTTAACGTGAAATGAATGTAAAGTTAGCCATTAGTATGGTTAACAAACCTGGTTATAGATATGTGATGACATTATCTTATATAAATGCATGAATCTATCATGAAAATATGTTGAATTGAAAAAAAAATTAATTCGTAAACTCCGATAATGCCTCGTACCCTATTCCAGCAATGAATACGGGTAGGGGTATTACATGTATGCATGTTTTTCTGTGGGTATTACACACTGAGTTGCAAAAAGTCACCCTTTTTTTGTTTAATCTATGTAGATAATCCCCAGACTTAACGGATCGGTGAGACGGAGGACTCGTGAGTGGCCACACGTAAATATTTAGACTGTTTTTTCGATTACATCTAATTTTTATTACTTATTTGGGGTTTTTGATGTAATTCTGGACTTGGACTGCTTGGTTTAATTTAAAACTTATTAGAGTTTTGTGATTATTTAAACTGTAACTCATCAAAATACGGTTTTCCTAAAACTAAGGTTTTTGTAAATAAAAACGATTTTACCTAAAATTAATTATTTGGGTTTTAAAAGCTTCCGCGTAAAAGAGATGTTTTGAATCAATCAATTAGAACTCGAATTCCGGAACTGGGTAAAAGTTAATAAATGGAACGATTTGAAGGTCAATTTATTTTCTAAAACATTCTCATGTGACTTTGCTAGATTCGGCCATAATGTTCAGGCGGGGTTTGGGGTGTTACATTTTAGTGGTATCAGAGTGAGGTTCAAAACTCAACTGTGAATTTTAGGCTCCAAAATTTGTTCTTAAAAGACTATTTCCAAATGTTTTCAAATATTCTGGTTGAGTGTATGGTTCACTGAGTCTTCCACGCCGATCCTGTAAGTTGTTTGAAATTTATACTATTTATTTTACAATACTATAGTAGTATAATCTGAAACTACTATAGGTAGTAAACCATACTGAAAACTGTAGTGAGACTACGACTCGTGATAACGAACTCTGAACATTCTAATATTGTATTACATAAAATATCTATTAATAAAATATCGGAACTGTTAACTAATGCATAAAACTGTTAATACAAATAAATTCTAAAATTTACGATGAGCATACGTGGTACTCATGGAAGGGGTACTAGAAGTCGTGCTAAGGGCCGTAACTCGAGCTAAGTCTTTGGCATCTGATACTATTCTGAATCTGGATACTAGCGAGATGCCGTTATCACCTGCGACAGAGATTGGGTCTAGGTCTCATGATCGTACAGCTGGGGACGACACACTGTCTTAAGCCATGTTATGAATTTTAGAGAGAGTCGTTGGGCCCAACACTGGATCTGGGGGCCGTGGGTCAGTTACGGAACGACTCCGGTTCAATGGGGCTGAGTTATTCAAGGGTATGGCTGAAGTTGCTTCTAACGTGGCCAAGTATTAGATGGAGGCCACAAATAGAATTATGGACAACCTGGATTTTACTGCTGAGCAAAAGCTTAAAGGAACTGTATCTCTGCTTCGTGATGAGGCATCCCAGTGGTGGTTGACGGTTAAGGGGGGCACCCAGCCTAACCAACTGACTTGGGAATTCTTTAAGACAACCTTCCAGAGTAAATACGTGAGGGCCACTTATATCAATGCTAGGAGGCGGGAGTTCCTTAATCTCACGCAGGGAGATCGTTCAGTAGCCGAATATGAGGCCGAATTTCTGAGACTGAGTCGTTATGCGTGAGGCATAGTGGTATCTGAATATGAGAGATGTGTCCATTTTGAGGACGGCCTTAGGAATAACTTGAGAGTGCTGATAGCTCCACAAAGAGAGCGTGAGTTTACTGTTTTGGTCGATAAGGCCAAGATTCTTGAGGATGTTAAGTGCGCGGAGCGCCAAAACAGAGATCGCGAAAGGGGTAAGAATAAGAGGGAGCTCTCGAATTCTGGGATGAGGCCTAAGAAAAATGCTAGATTTGATACGCCAATGAGAGTTGGGCCTTCTGTTACACCTACTGCAGTGCGCTTTGTTGGCATTACGGTAGGCACCATTCGGGCGAGTGTTGGAGGGCTACTGGGTTTGTTTAAGATGTGGGTCAACTAAGCACCGAATTCAAGATTGTTCGTTGAGAATTGATTAGGTGTAAGCTTCGGGTTTTGGTATTGTACAATCGCCAAAGGTAGTTCAGCAGCCATCTAGGGGTTGAGGTCAGGCCAGGGGTGGTAACGACATAGGCCGATTACAGAGAACACCGAGCATAGGTATTGGTCCGACTGACGCGAGGTAGCCTGCACTGGTTTATGCTACTCGTCACCTTGAGGACTGAGATGCTCCGGACGTCATCACGGGTACGTTTTAATTTATAATATACCTTACCTTACACTGATAGAAATAGGCTCTATACATTCTTATGTAGCTAGCACTGTGTCTGAAACTTTAGGAATTATGGTTGAGAATACTTTGAGTGAGGTGACTGTTGTAAGTCCTTTGAGGCAATCAATTCAAGTGAGTAAACTATTTAAAGATGTCTAGTTAGAGGTTCAAGGGACAGTATTTCTGGCTGATCTGATGGAGCTTTCATTTGGGGAGTTCGACTTGATTCTAGGTATGGACTGGCTAGTCAAGCATCGAGTGAGTCTGGATTGTACGACAAAGAGGGTCGTTTTGAAGACTGAGGAGGACAATAAGGTAGTTGTGATTGGAGAATGACAAGATTATCTGACTAATCTAATCTCTGTATTGGTGGTAGAAAAGTTGGTATGGAAAGGGTGTGAGGCATTCTTAGCCTACATCAGTGTTTCTGATTTTCGAAACTCTTCGATTAAGGACATTAGAACTGTGAGGGACTTTCCAGAAGTTTCTCCTGAGGAACTACCAGGGTTGCCTCTGAGCCGAGAGGTGGAGTTTGGGATTGAGTTGATTCCTAGCACAGCTCTGATGTCTATTGCGCCCTACCAAATGGCACTGAAAGAGCTGACGGAACTTAAAGCTCAGATTCAAGAGTTGTTAAATCGTAGGTTTATTCGTCCCAATGTGTCTTCGTGAAGAGCACCTGTTCTGTTTGTAAAAAAGAAATATTAGACAATGAGGATGTGTATCGACTACCATCAGTTGAAAAAGCTAACGATCAAGAATAAGTACCCATTTTCGAGGATAAATAACTTATTCAACCAGTTCAGAGGGGCCTTTGTGTTTTCTAAGATCGATCTGCGTTCGGGCTATCATCAAATGAGAGTTAAGGAGATCGATGTGCATAAGACGACATTTAGGACTCGATATGAAAATTACGAGTTTCTAGTTATACCTTTTGGATTGACTAATACACCAGTGGCATTTATGGATTTGATGAACTGTGTGTTCTAGCCTTATCGAGATCAGTTTGTGGTAGTATTCATCAATGATATCCTAGTGTATTCTAAGTCTGAAGACGAGCACGATAAGTATTTCAGAGTGGTTCTACAGACTCTTCGAGAGAAACAATTGTATGCGAAGTTTAGTAAGTGTAAGTTATGGCTACAAGAAGTAACATTTTTCGGGCATATAGTTTCTGTGGAGGGGATACGAGTGGATCCTCGTAAGATCAAAGTGGTGTTAGATTGGAAACGTCAAAGAATGTGTTTGAGATCCGCTGCTTTTTGGTATTGACGAGTTATTATTGGCGTTTTGTAAAGGGGTTCTCCTTTATCACAGCTTTGATGACTAGGCTTCTGCGTAAGGGAGTTCCTTTAGTTTGGACTGATGTACAGTAGGAGAGCTTTGATAAGCTCAAGACCATTTTAACTCAGGCTCCTGTCCTGATACAGCCTGAGCCTGGTGAAGACTTTATGGTATATAGTGATGCATTGCATGTGAGTCTAGGTTGTGTTCTGATGTAAGGCGAAAAGGTGGCTACTTATGCGTCTCGTCAACTCAAGACTCACGAAGCTAATTATCCGATGCATGATCTGGAGTTGGTAGCGGTAGTCTTCACTTTGAAAATCTAGAGGCACTACCTGTACGTTGAGAGGTGTATTATCTACACTGATCACAAGAGCCTCAAATATCTCCTCACTCAGAAGGAGTTAAACCTTAGGCAGCATAGACGGGTTGAACTACTTAAGGATAACGACTGCACTATCGAGTACCACCCCAGTAAGGACAATGTGGTGACTGATGCTTTGAGCCGTAGGGCAATGACTAATCTGAGAGTGATGTTCGCTCGACTTAGTCTTTTCGACGATGGGGGTCTGTTGGCAGAACTTCAAGTTAAATCGACATGGGTTGATCAGATCAGAGATAAACAGATTGGGGATAAGTCTCTTGAGTTGCATTTTTTTCAGGTTGAGAGTGGCGTTACTACTGATTTTGGGCTTAACAGTGATGGGATACTGTGTTTCTGCGGTTGGATTTGTGTACCGAGTGATGAGGATTTGAGATTGACGATTCTAAGGGAGGTGTATAGTAGCCCTTATGCTATGCATCTCGGTAGGAACAAAATATACCGAGACCTCTGAGAGTTATACTGGTGGCCAGGGTTGAAGCATGAGGTTGCTGACTTCGTTGCTTGCTATTTGACTTATCAGCAAGTTAAGGCTGAGCATCAGTTACCTTTTGGGTTGCTGCAGCCGATTAAGATACCGATGTAGATATGAGTGCAAGTAACAATGGATTTCGCTAGTGGGTTACCTCTAACACCCACTAAGAAGGATTTTGTCTGGGTCATCGTAGATTGATTGACCAAGTCTGTACACTTCATCCCAGTTAGGACAAACTTCTCTCTACAGAAATTGGCTAAAATCTACATTTCTGAAATAGTGAGGCTACATGGAGTACATGTCTAGATCATCTTTGATAGGGATCTTCGTTTCACATTTAGGTTTTGGGGAAAGTTGCATGAGGCTCTAGGTTCGAGATAAGACTTTAGTACTGCTTTCCATCCTCAGACAAATGGATAGCCGGAGAGGGTAATTCAGATACTGGAAAACACCTTAAGAGGCTGTATTATTAATTTTCGAGGCAGCTGGGAGGACCATCTGCTGTTAGCCGAGTTTGCCTATAATAATAGCTTCTAGTCGAGTATTCAGATTCCACCTTATGGAGCACTGTATGGTCGTAAGTGTCGCACTCTTTTATGCTGGACTGAGTTGGGTGAACGACGTATTCTGGGTCTGGAATTGGTTTATGAGACTGAGGATAAAGCCCGTTTGATTTGAGATCAACTGAAAGCAGCTTCGGATAGGCAGAAGCCTTGTGCAGATCTAAAATGACGAGAGATAGAATATTCTGTGGGAGATTTCATTTTTTTCAAGGTCTCGCCATGAAAAAAGGTTATGAGGTTCGGTCGTAAGGGTAAGCTAAGCTTTAGATTTATCGGGCCATACTGAATTCTGAAACGAGTAGGGTCAGTCGCCTACCAATTAGAGCTACCTCCAGAGTTAGATCAGATTCATGACGTGTTCCACGTTTCTATGTTGAGGCGCTACCACTCTGATCCTACGCATATTGTTCTTGTGGAGAAGATTGAGGTTAGGCCAAATCTAACGTTTGAGAAGGAGCCAATTCAGATTTTAGATTATGGTATTAAGGTTCTACGAAGGAAATCTATTCTTTTGGTGAAGGTGCTGTGGCGAAATCTTAACACTGAGGAGGCTACTTGGGAGCTGGAGGATTCGATACGCCTGCAATATCCTTATCTATTCTGATCAAGTAAATTTCGAGGCCAAAATTTTCTTTTAGTTTGGGGGGGTAGAGTTGTAACGCCCTAAATTTTATGTTTCTACTTTTGCCATTAATATGACACAAATGTGTATCTACTTCAGTGGTTAAGTGTTCTGGGTATGTGTGAGACGTCCCAAGTTCAAGCTTTACTCGAGTTAAATTTTGGCATTTTTATGAATTAAGCCCTATCTTTGGTTAATAGGCTTATAAGTAATTGTTGGTAAAAGTATAACAGAATGGGCCTGCTGGTCTGGTGGATAAATAGAGTGTTGGTGTGATAGAGGTCCTGTGTTCGAGTTCTAGCACAAGCTTTGAAGTTAATATTTTTGTCACTGGCATTGGGGAGGAGTTTGAAACAATTGGGATTTTGTAGTGGTTGAGTTTGTGTGGATTGTGGGTGAGAAAATTAAAGGAAGTGTGTCTGGTGGGGGAATTTTAGTTTCTTCACGTTTTTTCTTTTAAAAAAAAACTGATTCTTTCTCTTTCACAGAAAGGATTTTTGCTACCGATTCGTCCCCAAATTCCACCATTGCTGCCGAAATTCCATTTTGTTTCATCTGTTATTTTTCTTTCTTTACTTTAATTTCTTTTCCAATTCATTTTTATGTGAAACTTTTTTTCTTTCCATTGGTTTGGTAAGTTTTGCTATTTACTAAACTTTAACATTTTTCTGAATATTAGTTAAGAGAGGTTTTTTGTTGTTGGTAGGAGATAATCAAGGGGTTGGTAGACTCCAATCGACGTTTTAGGTGTCCAAAACCTCGATTGATCGACTGAAGGTAACAGTTGTGAGTTTAGCGTTTGGTTTTTTCGTGCGTTTTTCTTTTGAATAAAGTTTCAAGTGACTGAATTGACGTTATACTGGTCAAATTTAGGTTTTGGAGTGCTCATGGTTGCGTTAGTTTCGAATCTACACCAGGTGTGTATTAAAAAACATAGAAAATAAGAATCGACAAAACCTAAAAAATGAAACTATATATGCCACACGGGCGTGTGGTCGCCCGTGTGACAGGACGTGTGGCAGTACATGGGCTTGTGATCAAAAAGCCAAGCCGTGCGCGTAAGACACCGGCGCATGACATAGCCTTGTGATGGCGGGTGAGGTTGTGTGTGAGACATGAGCTTAACCAATTAGGCTGTGTGAGCTACACGGGTACATGCTACTGGCATGTGGAATTCTAGGTTAGGCCGGCATGTGAGCCCAATTTTCTGAAACACTCTGAATGGTTGCTCGAGTCGCCCAAGTCGACTGGGACCTACTGTAGGGTCGGTAAGAGTTACTGGACCCCTAATTTCGTGATTTGACTATGTTTTATACGTGCCTTAGCATGCGCACCGATTTGTATGTATGATATGTTAATTACTTATTTGCATGTCATGTATTACATCGGGGTTGGGTTAATGTATATGGAGGAAATATTCTGAAAGACTCTTAAGCCTGATATCTGGCAGCACAACTGCAATTATCTGATTATGTGCCGCATTTGGTACAGCATGGTGTGTAGGGATGGGTGGGTCGATTTTATCCCCACATGGTGTGTAGGGTTGGACAGAGTTGGTGTGTAGAGGCTGGTGGGTAGGACTCTGTTTAATCATACTGTTTGGCATACTATATCTAAAATGGGCCAAGGCCCTAATATATATGTCTGAATCTGTATCTGAGTGGACCAAGGCTTACACTGATTTCTGTAAAGGGCTCTGGCCTAGACTGATTCTGATTATGATCTAATGTATGTCTGTATGCATGTTTATCCGTGGTAATTACACACTGAGTTGCGAAAACTTACCCTTTTTCTGTTTAATCTGTGTAGTTAATCCCCAGACTTGACGAATCGGTGAGGCGGATGACTCGTGGGTGGCCACACGTAAATATTTAGAGTGTTTTTCTGATTACATCCGGTTTTTATTACTTATTTGGGTTTTGATGTAATTCTGGACTTGGACTGTTTGGTTTTAATTTGGGACTTATTATGATTTTGTGATTATTTAAACTACAGCTCATCAAAATACAGTTTTCCTAAAAACAAAGGTTTTCGTAAATAAAATTTTTTTTGCCTAAAATTAATTATTTGGGTTTCAAAAGCTTTCGCTTAAAAGAAATGTTTTGAATCAATCAATTAGAACTCAGATACCCGAACCAAATAAAAGTTAATAAATGGAAAGATTTGAAGGTCAATTCATTTTCTAAAACATTCTCATGTGACTTCGCCAGATTCGACCATAATGTCCAGGCCGGGTTTGGGGTGTTACACTCGATTTAAAAAAATGAGATTTCGATACCTCATTTTTCAAAACCACTTGACTTTCGATATACACCACTTGTACATCAACTAACTGACCAAATAAATAAAATTTATTAAATCATGATTCCTTATACTATATTTAACTCATAAATACTAATTAAATATATCTATGAACTCACTCGTCGACATTGTGGTACCGAAACCATTGTTTCCAACACCACTGGAAAATGGGTTGTTACAATGCCCTTATTTATCATTTTACACACATCAACTTTCAACTATCAACTATCATCTATATTTTATCAAACACTTTTAAATAAACAATTAATAGAATTAGTTAGTCAAACCAATCATTGCAATCAGCTATTAGCCAATTGCCAAACAGTGACTTAATCAAATTATCATTGTTAAACTTTATAATTAAATTTGTTGAGTTGAAAATAATCAACCCCAATTTATATGATAAAAAATATTAATTTAACAATTTATATTGATAAATAAGTAACAAAAATAACAATTGAATTTGATAATTTGATGAATTAGTTTATTTTAATTTTCTTGAAAAATTCGCAAGTAAATATTTTTTTCAACATTTAATTTAATTGTGAAAGCATTTGAAAGTTTCTAAGCTGATAGAATGTTTAGAACTACGTATAATCCACCTCAACCTTTAAATAAGAAGATAAACACGTTTCAACACGCTTGAACTCATGTCCTCCTGCACTGACAACAATACCAATGTCAATCGAGTTAAGACTCAATCGACCATGGGTAAATATTTTTAAACTATTAAAAATCAAGGAAAGTAAATAAATTATTTTTAATCTCGTTTATAAATTATTTTCCACCCAGGTTTCTTTTTTAAAATTTTAATTTTCTCATTTTATACTGATCTATTTTTTGAAAGAGAAGTTATTTATCATAATTTTAAGGAGTTTTACATGTTTGTTAATTTTTTTTTCATTTGGAGAAGTTTCAAATTTTATTAATTTATGTAATTATATTTGTTTATATGATTTTTAAATTACTTTATATTTTTATTATATTAGCTTTTAATGGTATATACATTTTATCTGCTTTTATATATTTAATATTTAGTTATGTTTTAAATATCTTATTTTAATTGCAGTAGTTAGCATAAAATGATATTTTTTATTTTAATTAGCATAATTAATTCTAATTTTAATTAATATGTTTAGAATTCTATTCAAGTAATAATTTTATTTTACAACAATAAAATTAACATAATATAAAAAAAATAATTGTAAATTATAATTATAACAAACTTTTTATTATATTTTATACTTAGAGTTCTATCTGAGTGATAAATTTAATTTAAAAGTAGTGTAATTTTTAACTAATAATTGTAATTTAAATTCTAATATTTTTTAATGTGCAATTATCACGACTTCTATTTTATTTTAATTTTTTAACTAATAATTCTAAATTAAATATTATAATGATTTTTAAATGTGAATTATATAATATGGTGAAAAATAAAAGGGTATTCTCATTAGTTCAAAAGTTTCTCCAAACTCGTGCTATATATAAATATATATATTATTAATTAATTCTCAAAATTCTTTATACTATTATTTAAATCATTGATTGAGTTGATGTCAGAAGTTAACAGGACACCAACTCGATTAAGAAAATTACTAAAATGTCCTTTCATATTTAAAATAAGTTATATTATTTGAGGGTATTTTAGTCATTTAAATTAAAAAATTAATAAAAATATGGATATGGTGGGATTCAATCCTATGAAAAATGGGTTAAAAAGTCTTAAATTGACCACTCAATCAATGATTTATTTGAACATTTCTTTATATATTTTTAATTTTATTATGCTCACTTTTTTACATCCATCAATTATATATATTAATAATATTAATCGAATCCAACTCAATATTGATAACAATACCATGATAAACAATCGAATACATTTCGTTAGGGGTAAGCAAAATTCGATTCAATTCGAAAAATTCGATAAAAAATTCAAATTTTGGATTAAATAGTTTGAGTTATTTGAGTTAATCAAATTATTCGAATCAACTCGAATAAAAAATTAACTTTTTCGGTTTAACTCGAATATGAATTACACAATTCAAGTAGTCCAAAAATCCGAATAAGAAAAGGCAAAACTACGTCGTTTTGATAAATGTTTACTCATTAAGTAGTTAAATAATCTTGTACTTCGTCTACTAGTTAAATAATCGGTCAATGTAAATGCAACATTGTGTATAAATAATAGGATTCGTTAACTCAACTTGACTTGACTCGAATTTTTTTGACTTGATTAGATTCGATTAGGAAAAAAATTCAAATTGAGTTTGGTTGCTAAAATAGGATTCATCAACTCGACTAACTCGAAATTTTTTAACTCGACTCGATCAAATACTCACCCCTACATTTAGTATTCTTAGTCTATTTAAATTTCACTTTATTCACAATTTAATCTAATATTTTCATTTTAATATTGTACATATTTCATGTGATATTATTAATTAGTTTCAAATCATATGTTTTATTATTTATTATATGTTATTTTTAAACACATTTTTGTGTTCCAAATACATAGTTTTACATGCATACACAAGTGATAAAGTTTCTATTTTTATTAATACATTTTTTTATTCAAAATATAACGGATTTTAAAAATATTAATCCTTTAAAACATCAAGAAAATTTGTAAAATTATTTAAGTTTTAGATTATTATATCAGCAAAAATATTATAGAGGTCATAGTATTAGTAGTCAGATTATATTTTGCCGTATTCACCCGAAAATAAGTAAATTAGTGCTTGTACATTCAAAGAGGAATCTAATCATTTCTGTTAAAAATTAGTGTGGTTAACGGAATAATCAAATAATTACATATAGTGTGCTGTATGTACCTTATATTGATATATAAGGATCAGTTTTTAATAGTAGAAATAAATATAACAAAAAAACTAATTTACTTTTTATCTAATATATAAATATTAATTTATCAATTTTTTAAATAAAAAATAAATTATAGTTTTACTCCTAGAAAACTCAATTTCTATTATACAGCACCCTATGTCCAAATATAGCCAGGCGCATATTTAAGAGTTGACAAATCATAGTTGAAAACAAAATCAAAGTTAGAAACTAGATTTGAAAACTTGAAATAGAAAATAAATACTGGGTTGCGGCTTTGCACGTGATCAAAACTATTGAATATGCTGCGTCAGTGCTTATAGTACATATATTATATGGCATAAAACGTTTTTACTATTTAAACTCTCTCTCTTAAATACGATGTTAATATATTTTGTAATTGTTTAGGCTCAATTTATCTGAAATATGAGTTTAAAATTATTATTTAAGTTTTTTTATATTTATAAATAATTAATTTAAATTTATTTTTGGCTAGCTTATAATATTTTAAAAAAATTTAAAATTATATATTTATATTATTTTTAATTTAATATTTAATGATTTTTTATTCATTAAAATTTTATATTTGATTATGTTAACTTTTTTAATGTTTACATTATAGTATTATTATATATTACTATAGATTTTATTTTTATGTTTATAAATTACATAATATATTTTTAAAAATAACATAATATAAAACCTTACAAACTTAAAAGTCGGCAGGGCTAGGCCAGGTTTAACTCTTGAATGCTCAAACCTAAACTCGGCTCATATTTCAAAAGATTTTAATTTTTTTGCCCAATCCCTCTCAAATTTTAAGTGGACTTTCAAGCTTAGGAAGGTAATCCAACCCATTAACAAGTCTAATTTAAAGTATCTTCTATTTTATTACGCTATTATTGGATACGGTAATAGTTTATTATTATTATTATTATTACGCTATTATTTACTAAGTTGGGATCTGTTAGGTTTATCGGAAAGATCAAACGGTTGTTTAAAAATAAAGTAATTGAAATCAGATTGGATTAGTTGGATTGAGAATCGTTTAGTATATCGAGCAAAGAAAGAAGTAAAATTAGTTGATTGGTGAATTGGTAAGAACCGAGTGAAACCAATTATTTTATTTTAAATAATTTTATATTTTTATAATTTTTAATAATTTATTTAATAAAATTAGACAATTCAATCAAATAAAAAATTGGTCGCCTAATTCATCCACCCACCAATCAAATCAAATTATAAAAACATTAATTTAAAATATATATTAATAAAAATTACCAATCAAATTAGTCTGAAAAAACTGTGTCGGTTTCATATGATTTAAGTTTAGGTTTAAGATAGAATGGTTGTGTTTTTAATCTAATTTTCCTTCTCCATTTATTGATTCTAATATGGTTGTAAAGAAAAATATAAAACATAAAATTTTAATTGATAAATATTAATTAGGGTTGGATTGAGTTAGCTTGTATTAGAAAATTATTATTTATATTGTGAGTTTAGATGGATGGTACGGTGTGTTTAGTTTATTTTTTATCTCACGTTATAGTATCACTACAATATCTAATATCACTATTACCTTTTTTTTACACTAACCATAGATAAACTCACCGTCAATCCAAGCCCACACTTAATCTTGTATGAGCCAAGTCTTTTTGGTCCGACAAGTAGTTCAATCTATGTATTTAAATGTTTCATTTCTAATTTTTTAGATTTAATATATAAGTTGGCATTTGAATTTGATACTTTTTAACGTAGTATTTGTATTTTTTATATCAAATGTGGTACATGTATTTGACAAAAGTTATACATTTTGGCACATATATATGAAGGTAACAATGTTAACATTTTTGTGTTTAATTCAAGTTTTAGAATTAATTTGATGAAAATTTATAATTAGTTAATAATATTATCAATCAACTCTAAAACTTGAATTACATCACATTGTTTGAATTGTATTTGATGAATTAAACGCATAATTAACAAATACACTGTTAACACTAAATTTATTCTATTAACAAAATCACGAAAAATTCAAACCTAATAATATTGACAATTAATTTTCATCAAATCGACTGTAATGGTAAAGTACATTACATTTCAAAGGGGAAAACCGAAGTTCAATCCTTAGAGACAACATTGTTGGGAGGGATAACCACAAACCCTGAATAGAGGAGCTCATGGGTCGAGCTATGCCTAAGCATGATATTAATATAATTTATGATTGTCTAAGCTCGACTCGACCTCAAATATGGGCCTAAAATTTTACTCAAACCCATTCATATTTGTAAAATACTAATCCAAGCCTATTTAGGCCCGCCCATATTATTTTTATTTTTTAAAAATATTTATGTTATTTAAATTTAATATTTAATAGTTTTATATATTTTTATTTATTAAATTTTTTTATATAACTATCCTCGCATTATTTTAATGTTTATATTAGAGTAATATTATATATTCACTATAAGTTTATTTTTTAAAAGTGTTATAAATTTCATAATATATAAACATAACATAGTATAAAGTATTATAAACTTAAAAATGGGTTGGGCTGGGCTTGAGTCTTGAATGTTCAAGCCCAAGTTCAGCCTATATTTTAAATGGGCTTAATTTTTGCCCAAGTTCATTTTTCGAGCTTAATATTTTTACCCAAACCTTCTCAAATTTCGAGTGAGCCTTTAAGCCTAACAAATAGCTCAACCGATAAATAAATCTAACACTGAAAATCAACCAAGATGAGTGATAGTAAAAGAAATAAAATTTTAAAACCACATTTTTTCATGAATTGAATATTTTTCCAAGTGCAATGTAAATAGTAGGTCACAAGCAAAGAATGTAGCAAAGTTTTCTTCTGGATTGTCATCAACCATAAATATGTCTGACTAATGGTCTCTCGATTACAAATATTAATACACATAGTAATATCATGCGAGGCCTGGGGTTGTTTGAGAGTGCTGTTTAAAATAAGATAGGTCTAAAAAAAATATTTTTTAATTTTTCATATAGAAATTTTTTTAGATTAAAATAAAATAATAAAATTTTTAATTTTTTACTATAAATGTTTTATCTTTTAAGGTCTTAAAATTTTTTAAACTTTTATTGCATTACATTATATATATATTTAAAGGGGTCTAATTTATTGTGTCATCTAGGTCCAAAAATGCCAAGAGCCGATTTGTGAATAGTAATAAAACAATATTTAAAAATTAATTAATTAAATGATAAGAATCCCTGTTTGTTGGGTTCCCAGAAAGAAACAATGGGCCAAGTCGGAAGAAAATTGAGGCGTAAGGAAACATAAAGCGACAGGAGAGTCTGGCAACAGTACTAAAAAGGAAATTCCACGCCTGTTATTTGTAATTAGCTGCAAAAAGATTCATGTTCCGCGTTTTCCGGGTTGGAACCGGTATATCGTAATTCTTATATATAATCAAAGATCAAATACCTGGAGAGACCAGAGAAAAAAACCCTACCTATCTCAATTATCGAAAATGAACCGGAATTTAATCGAAAGGGAGCGGAGATCCAACATGAGACATCTCTTTTCCAGGCTTTTTTCTCTCCTTCCTCCTCCCACCACTCGAGTATGTTGTTGTTAAGTCCTCCTCCTCCTCCTTCTTAGTTCAGTTAAGTCTGGATTCATGTTTCTAGTGTGATTTTTTCTCTTTGTTTGAACATGGGTTTCGTTGTTGTTGTTTTTTTTTTGCATTTGTAGAGGTCGGCGATTCCCGACAGATTGGAGCAAGCCACTGTGTATATAAACCAGATTCGAACACGTTTAGAGGGACTTAACCAAAGGAGGTTGCAACTTGAAGAGGGTAACATAGGGACAAGTAGAAGGAGGACGATGATGTCCCCAGTTATAAACATATCAGAATATTCACATGTTTCTGGTATGGAAATAAATCTAAGTGCGGAATCCGAGTTGAATCTTTCGTTGAATGAGATTATCAGAATCATTCAAGAAGAAGGAGCTGAAGTTCTAACCCTTACGTATAGTAATGGAAGCAATAGGAACATCCTTACCATTCATTGTGAGGTAAATCTCTAATATTTCCATTTTCCTTCAAATATATATGAGAGACACTCACATTAATTTTACACATTTCGTAATATGGAATTGATTCAAAACTTTGTGTGCATAAAATATAGATAAATTCAATAATAAAATTGTTAATACATTAATGAAAAAAATGTAAACTGGTTTCTACCTTTTAGAACCAGAGATCCGACTATAATGCATTTGCTTCATTTTGTATATCTAGAATGTTGGTAAGTAATAACCTTAATTTTGAAAGAATAAGTAGATTCGACAAAGCTTTACTCATGGATATATATATATATATTATTCACTATATTCATCAAAATAAAATGGTGTTGAACGTATTCATCAATTTTTTTCATCTAATATAAATGTTTTAGTTCATATATATATATTGCTTTTAATTAATGCTAAAACCTTGGCATTCTTGGTTTTTCTACAGGCTGCAATCACTTATATAAATGGAATCAGTTATATAAATGGAATTGATCGTTCAAGATTGCTTCAGAGATTGAGGATTGTGATTGAAGAATAAAGTTCTCATTGAATTAGCTATTTTCTACCAGCAAAAAAAATCTTTATTATTGTTACAAAGAATTATATCATGTGTGAGTATATAAATCACGTATTTAGAATAAAAGTGTGTCGTTCAAATAATTCTAAAAAAAATAGTTTATAACTAATAATAATAACATGTATGCATTATAAACTAAATTAAAATAAAATAAATTAGTTTAAATTGTAAGTAAAAAGAAACTTAAATTGGTAAATAAATATGATTAATAATATTAAATGCACTCCAATTATTTATTATGGTATGGTCATTTTTCTTGAATTTGTTTTGAGTTTACTTGTGACTCAATATATACAAACAATGTAGGAGAAACAATTTGTGTAAAACACTGGAACGTATAAAAATATCAAAAAAAGTTTTGGATGAAGTCAAAAAATTCTTTGTATATACATTCGAACCACTATTGGTCACATTTCTCTTTACCGAGAAATCGAAGAAGCTATACAAGGGTTTTTTCCGGCCTACTCATATGATACCCAATCATATGGTATCTAAGCTAAAAAATTCTATGACACCAATATGAATTCGAGTCTCTTTAGTTCAACTAGGACCCCAGTTCCTAACCCGACTTTCTACCAAAATCAAGATCGAGAAACAGAAGTTTTCCAATCATTGACTCAAACCTATTGACGAAGTCTACTCAGCAGAATAAGGGGGTATTTATGGCAGAACAGGCCAATATGGTATTTCACAATAAAGTGATAGATGGAACTGCCATTAAACGGCTTATTAGCAGATTAATAGATCACTTCCGAATGACATATACATCACACTATCCTGGATCAAGTAAAAGCTCTGGGTTTCATAAAAAAAAATATTTTATAGATGCTGGTAGCATGGGTTCAAATCTCACTATATGCAAAATTTTTACTGTTTTTTATTTAAAATGTAAAAAGACAAAATTACACTTATAATAATGTAATTTATTTTTACATGAAAGGTATTTTTATAATTTCGTTTATCAAATTAGTGACTGATTAATTTGTGGCATCAATTGAAGTTTAAATAAGAATATAGATTATTATTATTATTATTATTATTATTATTATTATTATGACACAGGGGAGAAGTTAGAAAATTTTTTTGGGAGGGTCGGATGAAATTTTAATTTTTTATGGTTTATATCTTTATAATTTATAAATGATTACATTGAATTTTTATAATTTTAGAGGGGCCAAAGTGAAATTTTATCTTTATTAATTTAAAATTTTTAAAAAATTTTAAAGGTCAAAATAATAATTTTATATTTTTTTGGGGGCCGGGACCCATGCCAATCGCTTAGCTTCGCCCCTGATATGACACGTAGCATGACAAAATTGTAGTAGTCATAATGATGATAACATCGTAAGGATGTCATCTTTGAAAATTGAAAACTAATTTTAGAAAATATAACAATTATAAAAATTAAAATTTATATTAAAAATATAAAAGCTAAAACTTTAAATAAAAGCTTAAAATTTAGAAATTTGGGTTTCAAATAATTCTCGATGAAATGCTATTTAGTGCAAACTAAATACTTTAAATAAAAATTTGAAGCCTACACTCATGATGAAAATATATTATATTAAAAAATATTATTTATGAAATAAAATTAACAAATAATTATTAGCGGAGTGATAAGGGTTTTTATATAATTTGTTGATTTTGTGTTTGATTTGTAAGTAAAGCTTTTTAATTGTTGTTTTTAAAAATTATATAAAAGAATGAAAACATAAAAATACCTTATAATAATATTAATTATACTTTAAAATAAGAGTATTTTAAAAATTTTACAGTCGAATTAGTATCAAGTTGACTTATGATACCAACTCAATCATTCATTTTATATATAACATAGATAGACCGCATATATATATAATTAATATTTGGTACACTGTTATTCCACAATTTTTAAATATTTACTTTTTAATATTTTACTATATTTTTATAGGACACTGTCAATATTAATCCTACTTGTACCGTCTAAAATGAATACCAAACATTATTCCTTATATATAAATTTGAATATTTCAACCCAAAGTTTGAGATTATTCTCAGAAATTCATAAGATCCTTCCAAGAAAACCCACCATTTGCTTCAGCACATCAACTACCAAAATAGCCGATTTAGCATTTGATTTTCCCGCTTCAAACATGGTAGCTTGAACTTGAAGTAGTGAACAAGACTCAATGCCTCAGATCCCATCATTTTGTCTCTGACTAGATTGCACCATTTTTAAACCACCGAAAAAGTACAACCCAATTGAGGGTTCACAATGTTTTTGAGAAATAGGGTTTTAAATTTTTGTCAGGGTTTATGACAGAATATTTGATTTATAGCAGTAGGAAGTACCTTTTTGAGGTTTTTTTTAAATTTTATATATTTTAATTTTGAAGTGATAACATGAGCCATTAAATTTTAATATCATCATTAAAAAGTATCAAAATAATAAACGGAAAAATATTCAAAAGACAAAAAACATCTTAAGTATCAATCTGGAATATTAAGTTTAGAGACCAAATATGTATTAAAGTATTATTATTATTATTATAATAAAGGATAAAGCAAAATTTTATCTCTAAATTTGACAACTTAGGCCTTAATTTTTTTTTGTTCCACATTAATCTCAAAATTTGACAACATTTTTTAAATTTGAGTTTAGATTCTTTTTTTTTATAGAAGTTTAGATTCATTTAAGATATAATGATGTGGTACTTTCTTAGCAATTGATTATGCAATGTTGCATTCACTTGGGTGGGGCACATGTAATTGGGACAAATTTTCATCATAATAATTTTCTTTCAAAGTTGATCCATAATGTTAATGAATCTTCTTTCAAAATTGATCCATAATATTAATGAATCTTTTACATGCTTTCTTTGTGAAGTTTCAATAAAAAATCATGATTAATATCATTGTCGAAACTCTCTTTATTTTGAAAACAATGGGGATCGACTTTTGAAAACAAAAATGTGGAGTCGCCACCAATATTTTGTTTAGGTGTGATTGGATCACCTAATAAAACATTTTAAAACAATTTTGGTCCACGTAAATTTAAAAATGGGTTCGGGAGCCGGTTACGTATGAGGAAGGGTTAGCATTCTCATTACGCCCAAAAAATTGGTACCAAATTGATTCGATGCTATCCTTATGTCAAAGATTTTTATTTTTAAAAAAAATCTTTCAAAGCACGGTTCTTTAAAATGTGTGAATAGTTCGAGTTAACTGTCAAAATTCTCTCGTTTCAAAGATATGCAGCATCATACCCAGCACGATTGGATACGATCCTTTATACCTTCAAAAATACGAAAAAACTCGTACACTAAAATTATAAAAGGATATCCAAATATTTAGTTCACCAAAAAAATCATACCCAACACGGTAGGGCACGATTTCTCGAATTCCCAAATATTGGATATTGCCTTATTTTAGAATTTCTGAATAATAAGGAAAATTGGAAATTTGCTCAAAACGCATTTATTTTTCTTGAAATAAAAATGAGACAACTAATATCAATCAAAACATTGAAATTTGAGTCACGATGCAATAATATAGGAAAAATCAAAGTTGCAAACATGGATTACTATATGAAATATTATACAAGTAAACAAAAAGAGCAAATTAACATACGCACAATAGCAATGGGCTCACATCCAAGAAACAAATTAGAAGGAAATATAACAAGTTTCGAACATAGATGGACAAAATTTTAAGTAATAGCTCAAAAAGGCTAATAGTCAATATGAAACAATAATACATGGAATAATATGAAAACAAAAGCGACACATAGCACACAAAACAATTTGGAAACAATTTGAAAACTATTAAATATATGAAAACTTACAAAATGAACAACACATGATTGTGTTTGAAATGATGTACATATATAAAATAAAACTAAGAATATGTAAATGAATATCAAAATAAACATTGTCAAAGAAGAAAATTTGGAGCTAATAACATGCAAGAATATTTTAAAAACGAGACCTATATATTTAAAGGTATTAATGTACATACAATAATAAAAATTAATAAAACAATATATAATGAAAATATAATATAATAACAAAAAATAAACAATATATATGAAAGAAGAACAAACCAATATACAATAAAACTATATATACATGAGAGAATCTTAAATAACAAAGAAATCATAATATACGTATTTTTTAAAGAATAAATTATATACATAATAAATTTAAAAGGAAATACAAATAAACATATTTAAAAGAAATTATATATATAATAACATAGAATTAATAGTGTTTATAATATAAAACTAATTTTAATATAAATTATATTTTACTAATGTATATACATAAGGGTAGTTGAATTAAATATTATGGAAAAATTTCAAACAAAATGATAATATAGAATATCTTAAAATAATAATCATATAATTAACCAAATATAAAAAAAACAAATGTAGATGAAATAATAGATTGAAATGAAGTAAAAAAAATGATTAGAGCAATTCAAAATGTATATATAAATAATTTTCTAAAGAAATGAATATTCAAAAAATATATATTGAGATGAAAGAAAAACTTAATTGAAGTAAAATCAAACTTAAAAAGATAATTAATAAAAAAAACTATTGAAATAATGACTAAATCACAGTATGTGCGAACGTTCAGGGATCAAAACTAAAAATAACCCAGATCCCAAAACATGGCGCCTAGATGCGTACCTAATTGCAAAGAGGCAAATTCTAGGTACAAATTGTAACAAAAAAAATGTAAATAAGGATCAATTTAATGGTTTGCGCGAGGACGAAGGACTAGTCGCGCAATTTGACCATTCTAAGTGCCAAAGCGCGGATCCAGTACATGGATTGGGTGTGCACGCGGATTTTCCCCCTTTTCTACACGGCACCTCTTCAAATATTTCATAAAAACAAAAGGAAAAAAAACCTAAAATGAATCCCTAATTTTTCTAAACAAAATCAAAACAAAGAACCCTTCCCATCTCTCTCTCATTCAACCGAACCTGACGGTTCCTTGCCCTATCGCCGTTTTGCTTCCATATTTTAGCTGGCGGACATCGTGCGAAGGCCTAATCTGGCCTCGCTGGAACATGAATCCGAGAGTTTTGCTAGGCTTAACCTCAATCCTCATCTAGGCTTTGACTACCACGAAGCAAACAAGGATTTCAAAGCCTCTTCCAGAAGATAAGCATCTACGCCTTTATTTATTTATTTTTACTTACAATAATGAAAATCAAAGAAGAAATAGAAGCCAAATCAAGAGAAGAAACGGGACTTAAAATCACCTCTTGGAAACTGTTTTTGAATTCATTTCTCTATTCAAACTTTTTGTACAGATTTGTATGCGTATCCCCCTCTTTTTACATCCTTTCATTCGGTTTTATAGCTGAAAATAGAAAATAAAATAAATAAGAAAAAATACAAATTTTCCTACTGTCATTTGCTATTATTTGCTGTCAATTGCTGCTTGCTGTTGTGATTGTTAGTCTGTTGTAGGTGTGCATGGCGTGACGTGTGTGGAGGAGCAATGATGCGCGTAGAAGCCGTTGTGGAGCATGGAGGCTGGGGACTCTGCGGAAGCTGCTGGTGTATGTTGCAGCACTAGGCAGTAGGCTAGGAATTGTTGTTTTGGGCCATGTATTTTGTTGGGTCTATTATTTTTGGTTGTTGGGCTATGTAAGAAATGGACATTGGACTTTATTATTTATTTATTTATTTTTTATATTTTGATTTGTTTTTTAGTTTTTGTGTAAGCCCGGGCACAAATTGGGTCTTACAATCATTATATGGTTTAGTTTATTTATATTCTTCAATAAATTTAATTTTGAATCATAACTAAATGAATTGTTATATTTACAAAGAAGTTTAATTATGAAGATTAAACAATAAAGTTAATTTATTTTTGGATTACAATATTTAGGGTAAATTACAAAAATAGTCATTTTTGTTTGCCTCAGATTACGTTTTAGTTACTTAAGTTTGAAATGTTACGTTTTAGTTACTTATGTTGTCGCTTTGTTACGATGTGACCACTCTACCGTTAAGCTCCATTATCTCCCTCATGGTGGTCTTATGTAGCAGTTCAAATGAGTTTTAAATGCTAACTTAGATGTCCTATACGGCAGTCCAAATAAAATTTATTTAATTAAAAACCTATTTTCATCCCAGCAACTGAACATCCAAGTTGACATTTAAAACCTATTTGGACTGCCACATAGGATTGCCGTTAGGGAGGTAACGATTGAGTAACCACTTTGTAACAAAATAATAACGTAAGTGACTAAAATGTAATTTGAGGTAAACAAAAGTGGCTATTTTGATAATTTATCATAATATTTAACATTATTTATCATAAATATTCAATTTAAAAGGAAATATATTTTTATATTGGGTTCACCTTTTTTCTTTGTGTTGAAACTATTATAATTTTATATAATTTTTGACTAGTCGATAATTTGTTTTATGTACATTTTTAATAAATTTGTATATTTATATCAAATTAATGTTATTTTTGAGAGTGTAGTGTATTTTACTTGTCGAAACCTTTTTTAAAATTGACTTTTTATTTAAAAAAACGAGAATAGGGTCGCCACTAATTCTTTTAATTAGGTGTGATCAAATCTGTAACGCCCCCTTACCCGAGACCATCGCCGAAGTCGAGCATTAGACATTACAAAACTTATTTTAGCATTTAAACAAAGTTCAAACAATTCTCGTAGTAAACTATCCATCTGCGTCACAGTTGCTAAAAAAAATCATATCTTGAGTTACAAAACTCAAAATCCAATTCCGTAAATTTTACCTGAAATTAGACTCATATATCTACTTACTAATGTTTTTTTTTTAAATTTTTTATCAGGCCAATTAGTACAGTTTATTCATTAAAGTTTCCCCTATTTCAGTGTTCAGCTACTCTGACCTCTATTCACTATGAATCAATTTTCTCTCTGTACAGAAATCTAATAACTATGCTGTTTGTTTCAATTAAAAATAGACTCAATATGGAATTCATACATATAAAGTGTGAGTCTTAATTATTTATACACAATTTACGGTGAATTTCTAAAATCAGAATAGGGAATCCAGAAATTGCTCTAACCCTGTTTCACCAAAACGTAAATATCTCATAAAATACAACTCTTTTACTATTTTGTTTCTTCCATATAAAAATAGATTCATTAAGCTTCAATTAAATATTTTATTCATCATCTAATTCACTTTATGTTATTTTTGGTGTAATTTCAAAATTGGACTACTACTACTATCCAAATCTATTTTAGTATAAAATGTTGATAACTAAGTTTATAACATCTTCATTTCTTCTCTCTACAATATTTACCACCACTTCCTCTTATTACTCTTCACTAACATATCAAAAACATACCATACTTAAGGTTTTGGTAACATTTACAAAACATACCAAAATATCACTTAACAACTTAGGTACTTTCAAAATGACCAAAAGACATTCTAGGTACAATGCCATTTTCCAAAAAGATAGAAACTTCACCAACTTGAGTTCGGGGATCGGCTTGTATGTTGAGTCCTTATACTTTCGTTCCTAGCCTGCGCACGAAAACAAACCGTATGCTGAGAATACTCTCAGTGGTATTTCTATAAACAATAGCTTAATCAACTTTAAAACATGGTAATTCAAACACATTATTGCTATTATTCAATATCAATCATCATTTCAATAACAGTCAATCAATCAGTACATTAATAATCTTTACTTTATTTACCCTTATTAACATAACTCGGACACTGATGGATACACGGATTCAACCCACACTCTGGGATAAGCACATAGTGCTTCATCGGAGCAAATCCGGAACTTTAACATTATAGTACACAAAGTACTTCATCAGAACAAATCCGGAACTTTAACATTATAGTACACAAAGTACTTCATCGGAACAAATCCGGAACTTTAACAGTAGTCGACACATAGTGTCTCATCGACTCAATGTCGGAATATCCCAATACTTCCAATTCCTATGACATGTCAACTATATCCGACTAGCCCGACACTGTTAATAGGGTATTCAAAATCACATTCATTTCAATATGGTAAGAATACTTACCTCATTCACATTTTCATACAATATAAATATCAAATATAGCAATAACGATTAAGCTCGGTTTATAGAAATATAAACCACTATTTATCGAATTTAATCGATATTTTCGTTCACTTTCTCTTTTCCCTTCTTGGATGACGTATCTGGTGCTACGTTAGCTACGTACAATCATACAATTAAAAATCATCAATATACTAATTCATAAAACACATTTTCACTTTCTATCAAACTTTTACAAAAATTTCAATTTCGTCCTTTTCCCATTACTAATCTTTTTTTTTCTCACGTTTACTCCCTGTAACTCTTTCTATCTTTTTATTTTTATTTTTTTATTTCATTTCCTTCATTCATAAATCTATATTCAATATAATAATATTAATAATATAATATTATTATAATAAAATAACTTAATCTATAAGAAAAACTACTTTAACACATTTAATATTTTTACCAACTATTACACATGTTATACAATATTAACACACACATGTCACTTAGGGTCTAATTGCTAGATTAGGCCCTTTACTAATCTTTAATCTATAATTAAACTTTTATACCTTATGCAATTTAGTCTTTTTTCTAAATTCAAGCTATTTAACTTAATCAAACATTAATCAACCACTCAACTATAATTCATAAATATTTCTAAAAAATATTCATGAAATAATTTCACGGAAACAGTACTCAAGACTTGATTTCCGATACCGTAACTTTCGGTTCATTACAAGATCACTTTGTATTTGATCATTTTAATAAAAGTTTTAGATTCATTAAAACGATGTTTTTTAGTTTACAAAACCTAGTAAATGAGTTCGGGAGTCGGTTACGTACGAGGAAGGATTAGCACTCTCGTAACGCCTAAAATTGGTACCTAGTTGATTAATTGATGTCTTAGTGTCGAGAATTGAAAGTTTGAATAGAATTTAAAACACGATCCCACATTGCATAATGGTATTTTAATTAAAATTACTCCTTATCACGAGGTAACCAAAACGAAAAGATCACGTCCCGTAAGTTAGGCTACGACATCTCGAATCCTCGAAAATAAGCTTGCTCATTAATTAGTTACTACTTAAATCTCACACATTTTTGTTTAAAAAAGGATGTTCAGTTATCTAGGTTCAAAGAGAAAGTCGAACCCCGTAAGTTAGGGCGCAACTTTGCGAATCTCCAAATACAGAACATTGCATTGATTTTAAAATTTTCCCTTTCTTATGCATCGAGTAAAAATGAATGTAACATTTAAAGTAATGTGCATTTAACTTATTCAGGCATATTATAAAAATGGATAAGTATATTTAAACAAGTGTAGGAATATTCTGTAAATATTTTAGGAATATTTTGTAGATATTCTTTTTATTAAAATCCCTTATTTTAAGGGATCATATCTCCTATTTAGTATCTTTCCTAACTTAGAGTTTCCTAAAGTAGTGTCATAGGTTGTATATAAAAACTCTGATTTATGTTCTATTTAATAATAATACTCTGATTTCTACATGGTATCAGAGCAGGTTACGATTTCTTTTTCAACCTAGACCATGTCCGAAACTCGTTCTCCTACTTCGGAGATTACTTCAAATCCAGAAAATTTTTCTGGTTCCGATGCTCCATCAGATTCGTCTAGTCAAGGGTCTTGTGAAGGTAATCTGGTCATAAAAGATCCAGAAGGTAACCTTTCTTCTACTGCATTTTTCTCCTCCCAGTTGAATCCTAATTGGATCCTCGATTCTGGTGCTACGGATCATATGACTGGTAACAAGGCATTGTTTCACAATTTTTTCCATACCTTTGGTAAAGCTGTCAAAACGGCTGATGGTACCTTGTGCAAAATAGAGGGACATGACACTGTTATTCTCAATGAACAGATTGCACTTAAAAATGTTCTCTTTGTACCAAATCTGGCGTGCAATCTCATCTCTGTTAGTAAATTGTCCACAGACTTGCACTGCTCTGTAATTTTTAATGATCGTGATTGTACTTTGCAGGCACTGAACTCGAAGAAGATGATTGGTAAGGCCAGCTTGCATAATGGTCTCTACATCCTCCCTACCTCTCCTAAAATCGAGATCTCCAAGTCATTTACCGCTTTAGGAAAAGTTGATACTGTTATGTTATGGCACTTTCGTTTAGGCCATCCTAGTTTCCAATACCTTGCAAAATTGTTTCCTGCTCTATTCATTAATAAAAGGCCTAATTCTTTTTCTTGCAAAGTTTGCTCTCTTGCCAAACATACTAAATCATCTTATTTTCCTTCTACATACAAGCCTTCTTACCCTTTTGCTTTGATCCATAGTGATATTTGGGGCCCTTCTCGGGTGAAGAATGCTGATAATTGTAAGTGGTTTATCACTTTTATTGATGATCACAGTAGGATAACTTGGACTTATTTGCTGAAAGATAAATCTGAAACTGCTAGTGTTTTTGTGCAATTTTATAACATGGTTCTCACTCAATTTGGGTCTAAAATCCAGCTCTTTAAATCTGATAATGGCAGTGAATTTTTTGCTAGGTCTTTAGGTGATTTTTTTAAGGAAAAGGGCATAGTTCAGATTAGTTCTTGTGTTGGAACCCCACAGCAAAACGGCGTTGCCGAAAGAAAAAATAGGCACCTTCTTGAAGTTACTCGTTCTCTTCTATTTACCACTAATGTTCCTAAATATTTGTGGGGGGAAGCCTTATTAACTGCCACATATTTAATCAACCGGATGCCTAGTAAGGTTTTAAAATTTCAAACGCCTCAATCTATATTTTTGCAGCACTTTCCTCATTTTAAGCCTATCTCCTCCATTCTGCCACTTAAAATTTTTGGCTGCACTGTTTTTATCCAAAATATTGCTCCTAATAAGTCCAAGTTAGATCCTAAGTCTTTAAAATGTGTATTGGTTGGGTATTCTTCACTTAAGAAGGGTTATAAATGCTATCATCCTCCTTCTAAACGATTTTTCACCACTATGGATATAACATTTTATGAGCAGGATTCCTATTTCACTCAGGCTGAAATTCAGGGGGAAACATGGAGTGATTTTCAGCCACAACAGGTATCTCCTTCTAATCTTCATTCTCAACCTTCAGAATTGCCATCTTGTTCGCCATTACCTGCAGATCTGTCACCTGTGAATGCTCCCATTGATTCTCCTGTAGTACCTATGACTAATTCACCTACACCCACTTTAAACACTCTTCCTGAAAATACACCTACTCCAATTGACAGTATTCAAAAAACACCATCACCCAAACAGCTTCGTGTCTACACAAGAAAAAGAAGACATATCCCTGAGACTGTTTTGCAATCTGATTCTTGCCGAGAATTGGATTTGGGTCCAGCTGCCGAAATGGAAGAAGAAATCAGTAAGTCCACTACTCTAGATGACTTTCCTATTGCTATTAGAAAAGGGGTTAGACAGTGCACCAAGCATCCTATTGAAAAATTTACTGGTTATAATTCATTGATGCCGTCTTTTCAAGCATTTACAGCAACTTTGGATAAAGAACAGGTTCCCACAAGCATAGCTGAAGCTCTAAAGGATCCAAAATGGAGAAGGGCTGTTGAAGAGGAAATTTGTGCACTAGAGAAAAATGCTACTTGGACCATTACAGACCTTCCTCAAGGAAAAAAGGCTGTCGGCTGTAAATGGATCTTTGCTGTAAAGTATAACTCCAATGGCAGTATCCAACGATACAAAGCTAGACTAGTGGCCAGAGGTTTCACGCAAACATATGGGATAGACTTCACAGAAACTTTTGCACCTGTGGTAAAGCTTAACACTATTCGAGTACTCCTAAGTTTGGCTGTAAATTGCGATTGGAATTACACCAACTTGATGTAAAAAACGCATTTCTTAATGGCAAGCTTGAGGAAGAAGTCTATATGCAATTGCCACCTGGCTTAAAGTCTATTGAAGGTAGCAACAAGGTTTGCAAGCTCAACAAGTCTCTATACGGGTTAAAACAATCACCCAGAGCTTGGTTCGAGAGGTTCACTAAAGTCATTCTTCAAAATGGCTACAAGCAGTCCCTTGCCGATCATACGCTTTTCATCAAGGTAACTTCTACAAATAAGAAAGCTATCCTAATTGTGTATGTGGATGACATCATTCTTACTGGAGATGATGAGGAAGAGATTAGCAATTTGAAGAAGTTGTTAAACATGGAATTCGAAACCAAGGACTTGGGAAAGCTAAGGTATTTCCTAGGAATGGAGGTGGCAAGATCAAAAGAAGGACTTGTGATCAACCAGAGAAAGTATGTACTTGATTTACTCAAAGAAACTGGTTTTCTTGGCTGTAAGCCGGCTGATACACCAATGGAGGCAAACTTGAGATTCAATAAAGAAGATGAGTCCTTAGTAGACAGAGAGAAATTTCAAAGGTTAGTTGGGAAACTAATCTACTTATCCTTGACAAGGCCAGATATAGCTTTTCCTGTAAATGTGATAAGTCAACACATGACTAATCCTACTGAAGAGCATATGGCAGCAGCAAATAGAATTCTCAAGTACTTGAAGAAAAATCCAGGACACGGCTTAATGTTTAAGAAGACACAAGACAGAACTGTTAAGATTTTTACAGACTCTAGTTGGGCTGGAGATCTCACTGAAAGAAGATCCACTAGTGGGTACTGCACTTTTGTTTGGGGTAACCTTACAACTTGGAGAAGTAAGAAACAATCTGTTGTTTCAAGAAGTAGTGCTGAAGCTGAATTTAGAGCACTAGCTTTGGGGATATGCGAAGGAATTTGGCTACTTAAATTACTAAAAGAACTTGGCACAAATCAGGAGGATCACTTTGAAGTTTTGTGTGATAATCAATCTGCCATTCAGATTGCCAAGAACCCAGTTCAACATGACCGAACAAAGCATGTTGAAATTGATAGGCATTTTATTGCTGATCAAGTCAACAAAAAGACAGCCACTCTTTCTTACATTCCTTCAGAAGGACAGATTGCAGACATTCTTACCAAGGCTTTGCCAAAACCTGTGTTTAATAAATTCCTATTCAAGCTGGGATTATACAATGTATATTCTCCAGCTTGAGGGGGAGTGTAGGAATATTCTGTAAATATTTTAGGAATATTTTGTAGATATTCTTTTTATTAAAATCCCTTATTTTAAGGGATCATATCTCCTATTTAGTATCTTTCCTAACTTAGAGTTTCCTAAAGTAGTGTCATAGGTTGTATATAAAAACTCTGATTTATGTTCTATTTAATAATAATACTCTGATTTCTACAACAAGGTTTGTGGCATGGTTGTAGCAAAAATAAAATAAAATGGAAGTATAATAGAATGCTTAGCAAAAATGAAGTTGCTATACGAGTTCAAATAATACTATAAATAAAATATAAGAAATGAAATAATAGTAACGATAGCAATAATAATGTATCATGAATAATATAATTATAATAATAATGATGATAACTTTGATTGGTAGCAATAAGGATAACAATAATAATCATAATACCATGCTAGATATTAAAATAAATAAGATAACTCAAAATAAAAAATAAAAATGAAATATGCATAATTACGAAGGTAAATATAAATGACGTGAGAGTAATAAAAGAAATAATAAAATAACAAGAATAAAATAAAAATAACGACAATAATAATAACTGAGCAAAAAATGCACAAATAAAAGGAAATGTAAATAATATAATTTTTAAATATATAAAAAAGAAAAGGTTGAAATTAAATAAATAAAGGACTAAATTGAAATTTAAATAAAATTAAGGGCATAAATTTTAAATAAAAATATAAAGTAATAAAGCAAAATAAGGGACCAAAACTGAACGCTCGAAAAGGAGCAGGATCAAATGGGAAATTATTCCCAAACCCCCTAAACAAACCATTCCAAGAGGGACCGAAACGAAAAATCCAAAATCTCAATGAATTAATTTTAAAAAAGAAAAAGAAAAAAAGAAACAGAACTGGATTGAAATGCAATTAAAAAGAAGAAGGACCAAAAGAATAAATAAACCCCCATATCGAAAACACACGGATCCTATGCGATTCGGGTCGGGTCGTCAAGTAACGCCAAAACGAAGCTGTTTTGGGGCCTTTGAAGCCAAGCCAAAACGATGTTGTACCGAGGCCCTATATAAGTAAACAAATTTAGAAAAAAATCATTTCAACTGCATTTTAAAAAAAACACTCTTTTTTCCTCTAAAACATGCCCCAAGGTCCACCCATAGGGCCGTCGTCACCTCGCCGTGGTCCACCGGTCATCGGTGACGGTGGCCAGAAAAGTACCTTTTAGCCTCTTTTTTTAAAAAAAAAACTATTTATTCCCTTTGAATTCCGATCCGAAGGCAAGGCCTTCTATTCGCGAAAAAACTTTCGGCTCTTTTCATGCCGTTCAGGCCTTGCTCCATCGAAGCCTAGGCCGAACCTTAATGGGTTCTGAGATTCGATGCCGGAGAAGGCCTCTGACAACGGAGGGAGGTGAAGCGATTCAAGTAAAAGCCGATTTTTATCTTTTTATTTATAATTTTTTGAAAAAAAAAATAGAATCACCTTTGTTTTTTTTTCTTTTAACGCTTTTTGTTCTTTTGTATTTTTTTTGTGTGTTTGATTGCTTCGTAAATAATACATGCACTGTTATGGCTTTTATAGCCATATATTCATAATATCTAAATTTTTTGCTGTATTTTCCTTGCTGTTTATGCCATTTCTGCCTCTGTTTTACTTCTTTCTTCTTTGCTGGTGATGGTGACAGAAGTCAATGTGACGACGGGAGTCGCGCCTTTGCTATTTAGTGTAACGGTGGTAGAGATAGTGTCAGACCTCGGGCGGCGTGTTCGCTGACATGATGAATTCTGACTTTCTAAAAAATGTTTAGGTTATGGGCTTATTGAGCTTTGGGTTATGGGCCATTTTGTAATTGGACTTTTAATAATGGATTTTGTTTTTTATTTAATTTTTTATTTGTTTTTTTGGTTTAGTTTGGGTTGGGCCGGGCAAAATTGGGCCGTTAGATTGCTTATTTTTATTTTTTTACATCTCAAACATTTTATATTTTGCTTAATTTATTATAATAATTTAATTTAAACCTTAATTAAGAATTTTGTTGAGTAATTTTCTATGTGTCTTATTAAAGAAAACTGTAACACCCTTAGCCCGTGTCTGTCGCCAGATTAGGGTTAAGAGATATTACCGATCAAACACAACAGTTATTTAACATTTCACAACTCATTAAACATTCATTATCACACATCATTCATTCACATACATAACATCCCTTAAATAGGTCTAGAAGACCTTAAAACATGCTTAAAAGAGCTTCGGGCCTAAACCGATCACATATAAAAATTTCTAAAAACTTAGAAAATTATCATGCACTCAGGGGTTACACGCCCTTGTGAACAGGCTGTGTGCTTCACAAGGCTACCAGACACATCCGTGTCACAAGTCGTGTGAAAATAGGGCATACATACAGACTTGCACCACACGACCAATGACACGCTCGTGCGCCAAGCCGTGTGAAATCTAGAAGGGTTACTGAATTGGGTCACATGGCCGACCACACGCCCGTATGTTTAGCCCATGTACCTTTCGAATTGGCCACATACGCCCATATGCCAAAGCTGTATGCCTTACACGGCCACCAGACACGCCCGTGTGTCTAGGCCGTGCACAAGACTGACTTAAATTTCTAATTATTCCTCACGGGACACATGTTCGTGTACCAAGGCCATGTGTCACACACGGTTGAGCCACACGCCCGTATGCTCAGCCGTGTGGAGTGAAAATAAGCTTGATTTAAGCCACATTTCTCATCTTCCTCATGCCTTCCTACAACAAGACATTTCATGCCATTTCCATACATTTTTAGGCAGCCAAAACATGCCAAAACATACACATATCAAACCATCTATCCTCAACCATTTCTATTACTTAATTCCATATTCAAAACTTACCAAATCATTATGCCGAAATCATCAAAACTTACACATATTCTAAATACATATACTAATCAAATTATCATCTATTTCATGTCACAAAACACACCATATCATCATTTCAAAATCAAACCAATATGCCAACTTCCGAGCAATAATACTTCCACTTACAAATATCCAAAAGAGCAACCATATAACCATACCAAACAAGCCAACACCTACGGAAATATATATATCGCATATATTACTTATCAAACACATATCTTAAGCCAACTTAAATGGCCAAATACACACCAACATTTACATCATTAGCAAGCCAAATCTCATGGCTATTATTGTAACATCCCGATTTAGACCCTAATCGGAACGATGATTTCGAGACCACGAATCTGAGTTAGAAAAATATTTAAAAATTATTTTCTATGTTTATTTTGTGTGAATTTATATCTGTGAAATTTTCGTGATTTAATTTTATCGTTTGAGTGTCCGATTAAATAAAAGGACTTAATCGCGTAAAATAAAAATTTGGTGGTTAAATGTGAAAGTACTTAATTGTTGTTGTCTTTATTAATGGAGGCACTTATAATGCAAAAATACCTTTGCATCATTGCATGGACACATTCGGCCATTAATAGGTGATATATGAATAACTTAAGCTAAGGGTAAATTAGTAAATTATGTGGTAATATGTTATAATATAAAGCATACCATAAAAAAATTAAAAAAAAACATAAGTGCATATACTTTCTCATTGCCGAAACTTAATAAAATAAAAAGAAAGAAGACAAGTTAGGGTTCGGCTTATAATCAAGCTCAATCAAGGTTCGTTTTTGTTCGGTTTTTGATAATTTCTACGTTTTTGAGATCGTTGCTTAGTAATCTTCAAGACCCAAGCTTTAATTTTTGATTTTGATGAATATTTTGAGTTATGCCATTATTGATAGCTTGTGATTTTTGCTGTTTGATGATGAAATATGAAAGATATGTTTTAGATTAACATATTTTGTATTAGAGTTTTTGATGATTTTGAGTAATTAGGACTAAATTGCAAAAATAATAATTTGAGGGACTAAAATTTTAAATAAATAAAATATATGGACTTGTATGGTAATGGGTAAGATTCGGCCAAACATGGGTATCTTGAAATTTTGTGTATTTTGTGTTTTGTGCAATAAGGACTAAATTGTAAAAACTGTAAATGTCAAGGGTAAAATGGTAATTTTCCTATTATGTGTTTTTGGACTAAATTGAATGAAAATATGTTTGAATGAGCTTAATTTGAATATGTTTAGATCAAGAACCAAAGAAATCGGATTTGAATCGGGGAAAAACGAAAGTCGTCGACTAGCTCCCCTGCTCCGTTCTATAACGTCCGAGGTAAGTTTATAAGCAAATAAACGTGTTTAATTGTAGTTTAATATTAAATATGTATGCTGGAAAGAAATGTATGAAGCCATAAATACTATGGCCAAATATGAATAAGCTTGGTTGTAACACCCCAAACCCGGCCCAAACGTTATAGCCGAATCTGGCGGCGTTACATGAGAGTGTTTTTATAAAAGCTTAGTAAGTTAAAATCATTCAGATTATTGTCTTTACTTAAATTGGGAAATCCTTGTTCCATTAATTATTTGAAAACCGTTCTTTTACGCGAAAGCTAAAACATCAATAATTCGTAAATCAACAACTTAACAATTTAAAAACCCCAAAATAAACCCAAAACAAATAGGTCAAGTCCAAATATTAAATCCCAAAACAAATATAGGAAAAAAATTGAACAGATGAAATAAACGTTACTCAAAAATGCATGAGTCTAACAATAGTCACCATCGAGCCCTTTGCCACACCGATCCATCTACTGCTGAGGATTACCTGACATAAACTAAATAAAGGGATGAGTTTTCGCAAACTCAGTGTGTACATCCCCACAAATAGCACGCATACAAACAGATTGTCGAAACCATCCCTCGGCTTAAAAATTTTAAATTTAAAAAAAATGGGGTAATCGACTTTTCAAAAACAAATGCATGGGGTCGCCACCGATCTTTTGTTTTGGTGTGATCGGATCACCTAAGAATAAAACATTTTTAGTTTACTAAAACAACGATTCTGGTCTACGAAAATATGAGAAAACGGGCTCGGGAGTCGGTTACGTATGAGGAAGGATTAGCACCCTCACTATGCCCAAAATTGGTACCAAATCAATTAAATACTGTCATTATGTCTAAAATTAAAAATGTTTTTGAAATGTGGTTCTTTTTTAATAACATTTTAATAACCCGAGTTGGTTGCCAAAACTTTCTTGTTTCGATGTCCGAAAGTTTACAATTTGAACTTGACAAAAGGATGCCCAACTATTTAGTCCAACGAAAAACCGAAAACCAGCACAGTAGGGCACGATTTCTCGAATTTTCGAACATTGAACATTGCCTCACCTTAGAAAATACGTGTGAAATTTCGAAGGGATCTTTGATTGTTTTGAGCAAATGAAAAAGTGCAACCCAGCACGATAGGGCTCGATTCTCAAATTGCCAAACATCGAACGTCGCCTTCGTTTTGAAAAACATGAGTGAAAACCTAAAGGAATATTCGATTGTTTTGAGCAAACGAGAAATCACAACCCAGCACGATAGGGCATGATTCCCGAATTATCAAACACTAAGTATCGCCTTTGTTTTAAAAGATTTTTAGAAGACATGAGTGAAATTTTGAAGTGATATTCGATTATTTTGAGCAAATGCGAAATTGCAACCCAACACGTTAGGGCACGATTCCGTGAATTGCCAAATATAGAATCTCGTCTTCATTTTAAAGAGTTTTTTTAAAAAAAAATGTGAAACTAGCTTAAAGCGCATTAATAAAATGGAATTAATCATGAAATTCGGATTTTATAAAACCACATTTCGAAAATCAAATGAAAACGATGAGATGAGGTAATTGACATATATGAGATGTGATCAACAAACAAACTAATAATTACATATAGCGAACCTAAAAATACAATCCGATTACAACAACGCATGGAGAATAATTAACATGACGATATGAAACAATGAATAAATAATATGCAACGATAACGTACATGACACAATAAAATGATTACTACTAGATACACGAAACAAAATGCAAATCGAAGAAGCAATATGGCATAAAATCATTCTAAAGTAACGACGAATAAAATGGCACCTAAAACGTGGATTGACAAATTTGCACATATATAAAAACTAGGGCTAGTTATATATATATTTTGAAATGGATATTATAAAAATGAAGTTTAAATTAAAACGTATGCAAAATATTTTAAACACAAATTCATTTAAACATTGACAAGGTACATGAAAACTTAAAAATATGAAAAAATGGTGGAATACACGATAAGATATACGTACCAAACACACACACACACACATATATGTATATTTAGGAATAATTATTTGTAAAAAGGTAGCATGAAATTGAAAATGTACATAAAAAAGAATAAGTAAATATATAAATTATTCATGTAACTAATCTTTTTAAAAAAAATCTAATCATACACACAAAAAGGAGAAAAAAAAACTATATGTACAAAAAAACTATATGTACAAAATACATAATTTATAAAATTATATTTATAAAGGGAAATTTAAAACAAATAATATAGAACATAATTTTACATGTAACAAATTAATTTAAATTGATGGTACATACAAATAATACATACATAAGGATAATAAAATATAAAAATATATACGATAAGTAAATTGTACAATTTAAAATGTGGTCTTTAAAAAGAAATATATTACACGCATAAACAATTTTAAGGGAAAATATATATACATAAAATATTTACATAAAGCTATATGAAACTAATAACATGTACTATAATAATTTAATATAGGCTATACACATGCGAAGACACTTTTAGAGATAGTTATATGTTAAAATAACATAAAAAAGTATGAATTTTAAATTAGCTTAATCTTATCATATATTATACATTTACTAAAACTAAAAAAAAAGTAGGTACAAATTTACTAAAAAGCTATAAAATATATAAGAACAACAGGGCTTTAATAACATATGTAGATTAAACATAAACACTAAATATATCTAATAAACATTAAAATATATGGATAAATCCAAAAGAAATTGCAAAATATCATGAAACTAATAGCATACATAAACTAAAATGAATTATATTACAAATAATACGCCAATTATTAAGCTGAGAGAACAAATAAAAAGATCATTATAATGCTTTTCAAAACAAAATTCAATTATCAAAGCAACAAAAGCACAATTAATAATCTAGCATGTAAGAAAAAAAAATTATGTGTAGTAAATAAAAAATGTGGATAAGACTTAATTGAAAGAAAGTTAAAACAAGAGAACCAATTTACAAATAAAATAATTGCAAAATAGGTTCAATGTGCCATGCGCACAAATATGCGGGGACTAGAATGATAATTATCCCGCGCTTACAATGCTAGACTGAACCGCGGATCGAAGTGAAAAGATGCACAAATTATAAGGCCAAATTTAAAAAAAAAGGTAATTAAACTGGGGCACAGATTGAAAGCATGGTGCGATAGGAAGGATTCATCACACAAATTCCCCATTTTTGAATGGGAATGTGCAGATCAAGCTTGCAAAATGGGTCAACACGCGGGGCTTTTTCATTATAAACGGTGCCGTTTGATAATTAGGTTTTAAAACCTTTTTTTCCTTTCTTATTTTCCAAAACGCAGCCATCATTTAGCCAAAATTCACAGCCTTAGAAAATCAACTTATTAAGGTCTATTCCAGCAACCACCGAATCCGCCACTTAATTAGGTGGTCGATAGCATATCAACAACAATCAACGGCGCCTTAGGACCTTTTCAACCTCGATCTCAACGAAGTGAACAAATCCATAGCCGTTTCGCAAGGTAAGGTTTGCTTTTTCCCCTTCTTTGTTTTAGAATGAAAATGATGAAAACAATCGATGGAAAAAAAATAAAAATGACAGAAAAATTAAAAAGACTAAGAAAGATCACCTCTTCAGAAATTGTTTTTGAATTTTTCTATTCAATTTTCGTCTAATGTATGTGTGTATGCCCCCTTTTTTTCATGAACATAGGGCTTCTATATAGCCGAAAATAAAATAAAAATACATGGAATTTTTTGTTTTTTTTCTTTCTGCTGCTGTTTTGCTGTGCTATTCTTGTCTGTTTACAGGTGTGCGTGACGCGTGGAGGCCGTACGGTACTGGGTACGGAGGTATTGAGGGGGTAGTCGACGTTGGAGGCTGCTAGGGTTTCCAGTGACCAAAATTTTAGGGTGTTTGGGCTTTTTTTGGGCATTGGGCCATTCTGTTGGGCCCGGACAGATTTGGCCCATTACACAGATAACAGAATACATATATTAAGCCTTAACCGTACAGATATCGCATGCAGATCAGATCAGATATCAGAGAACACAAATCATGCCCACCAACGTTGCACACCATCTCCGTCCAACCCAACAGACCATGTGGGGATGAAATCGACTCACCCAGCCCTACACACCAAGTATGGGGATAAAATTGACCCATCCAGCCCTACACACCAAGTGGTACTGTAAAACAGTACATAACAGATATATGCAGTGTAGCTGCCCGATAATAGGCTAATCGCCTCTTAGACTTCCTTCTCTTCACAATAACCCAACCCTATGCAATGCATCATAAATATCGTGGCATGCTTATATGCAGAAATCAAATCATATCATAGCAGAACAGATATATGAAATCAGACAGATATACATGCTTATTGTAACATGCTTTACATGCAACACAGTAATCATTCATTGTATGAGGTCTAAATAACGCTTACCGACCCTACAGGCAAGTCACAGTCGACTTAGGCGACCCGTTCTACCTTACAGAATATTTTAGGAAAATTGGGTTCATACACCCGTGTGGACCCACACGGCCCAAATTAGCCTTGCCCGTGTGGATCATACGGCCTGAGCTAAGACCCATACGCCCGTGTAGCCTACACGACCTAAATGGTGGAGCCCGTGCCTCGCACACGGCCTTGCTAGCCTCAGTCACTCATGTCTATCATGCCCGTGTGGCGCGTGCACAGCCTGACTTTTCTGTCACACACCCGTGTCTCGCAACGTAAGCTATCACACGGGCAGACCGCACGCCCGTGTAGCGCTGACAGATTGGTTTTTAGGCTTTCGCCGAAACCCTTTTTCTATGCAATCGGAGTACACACCTGGTTTGTTTCCACTGTAAATCCACCTACGAGTACTCCAAAGCCTAAGATTGATAAAATCAAGCCCAAATCAGTCACTTAAATCGATTTAGCTAAAATTGGATAAAACCCGAAACACGAGATCTACTTACCTTCGACGAAGAACGATGTTTCCTTGCTGTTTAGAACCCTGAATATTGATCTACAGATCTTTGAATCCCCCTTAAACAGCAACCAAAACCTCTCTTAGCAATCTCCAACAGAAAATACCTAACTTACATCAAGCGATACTTACCGAATCGATGAAATCTACTAGCAGAGCACTAAGCCAAACGAAAGGGAAAGAAAAACGAATAGAGAGGAGAATGAGAAAAGGATATTTGGCAGTAAATGGAATTTTTGGGGAAAAGAGAAGACGACAAGTAAAAACTATTTTGCCAAAAAGGAGGAACAAAAAAATAACCCTAAGTTTTTCCCTTAAAACGCACAACTCAGAATTTTAATGAAGCCCAACGCTTACTGAAACTTGCAGTAAAAATAATCCTAACGCCACTGCAGGGAATCAAACCCCTGACCCTGAATGTAATCCCTTGTCACTTAACCACTAGACTAGTAGGCACATTCTGTTAAGTTTTTACCAACAATTCCTCATAAGCCTACTGACCTCAAGTCAGGCTTAATTCAATTAAAAACCCGAATTTAACCCAAGTTACAGCCTGAACTTATGACCTCCCAAACACACCCCAGAGCTTATAATTACTTAACCCAACATACATTTAAGCCAAAATAACACGAACAACAAATTCAGACACTTCTAAGCCCGAAAATCATAAAAAGTCAAAAATTAAAAATTTTGGGTGTTACAATTCTACCCCCTTAAAGAAAATTTATCCTCGAATTTTACCTGATCAGAAAAGGTGAGGATATTGCTGACGCATCGAATCCTCTGGCTCTCAAGTAGCTTCCTCAGTGCTATGATTCCGCCACTGCACCTTCACTAAGGGAATAGACTTCCTACGCAGTACCTTAATGTAGCGATCCAAAATCTGAACCGGCTCCTCTTCGAATATCAGATCCAGTCTAACCTCAATCTCCTCCACAGGCACAATGTGAGTTAGATCGGAGTAATAGTATCTCAACATCGATACGTGAAACACGTCGTGTATACGATCCAACTCTAGAGGAAGCTCCAACTGATTTGCGATTGGTTTGACACGTTTCAGAATATGGTACGGTCTAATAAATCGAGGACTCAACTTGCCCTTACGACCAAACCTCAGAAACTTCTTCCATGGCAAGACCTTAAGAAAAACCATGTCTCTTATAGAATACTCGATGTCCTTCCTTTTCAAATCCGCATAGGACTTCTGTTTATCAGAAGCCGCTTTCGGTCGATCCCGAATCAAGTGGACCTTATTCTTAGTCTCTGATACTAATTCCGGACCCAGAATACGTCTCGCTTACCTAACTCAATCCAGCATAGGGGAGTGCGACACTTATGTCCATATAGGGCCTCATACGGTGCCATCTAAATACTAGATTGATAGCTGTTATTGTAAGCAAACTCTTCCAATGGCAGGTACTTCTCCCAACTATCTCGAAAATGCTTAACACAACCTCTCAACATATCCTCGAGTACCTGAATCACCCTCTCTGACTGACCATCTGTTTAAGGATGAAAAGCAGTAGTGAAGTCAAGACAAGAACCCAAAGCTTCATAGAGTTTCTGCCAAAATCGAGACGTAAAACGAGGATCCCTATCGGAGATGATCGAAACAGGAACCCTATACAACCTCACTATCTCAGAAATGTAGAGCTTAGCTAGCTTTTGCAAGGAAAAGTCTGTCCTAACAGGAATGAAATATGCAGAATTGGTCAATCGATCCACGATGACCCAAACAGAATCCTTCTTAATGGGGGTTAGAGGCAACCCACTAATGAAGTCCATTATTGCTCACTCCCATTTCCACATCGGTATTTTCACTGGCTGTAGCAAACCCGAAGGTAACTGATGCTCGGCCTTAACCTGCTGGCAAGTCAAACAACAAGCAACAAAGTCTGTCACCTCACCTTTCAACCCTGGCCGCTAGTACAACTCTTGAAGATCTCTATACATTTTGTTGCCCCTAGGATGCATAGAGTAAGGGCTGCTATGCCTCTCCCTCAGAATTGACATCTTCAAATTCTCATCATCAGGTATACAGATCCTATATGTAACACCCCATCGCTGTCAATCCTAAAATCAGTGGTTGTCCTAATCTCAACTTGATGAAATCGCAACTAAAGAGACTCATATCCTAATTGCTTTTCCTTAATCTGACCCAGCCATGTCGGCTTAACCTGCAACTTAGCCAGGAGACTCTTATTTTCAGAAAGACGCAGTCGGGTGAACAACGCTCTCAAATCAGCCACAGTGCTACGACTTAATGTATCAGCCACCACATTGGCCTTTCTAAGGTGATACTCAGTACTGCAGTCGTAGTCCTTAAGCAACTCAACCCATCGTCGTTGCCTAAGATTTAACTCCTTATGAGTGAGGAGATACTTGAGGCTCTTGTGATCAGTGTAGATGGTACACTTCTTACTATACAGATAGTGCCTCCAAATCTTTAATGCAAAGCCAACTGCAGCCAACTCTAAATCATGCGTTGGATAATTAGCCTCGTGAGTCTTCAGCTGTCGAGACGCATAGGCAACTACTTTACTGTATTGCATCAAGACATAGCCCAAACTCACATGTGACGCATCACTGTAAACCAAAAAGTCCTTACTGGGTTCAGGCTGAATCAGAACTGGAGCCTGAGTCAAAACTGTTTTGAGCTTCTCGAAGCTCTCCTACTGTGCGGCAATCCAAACAAAAGGAACTTCTTTGCGCAACAACTTAGTCAACGGCGCAGTGATTAATGAGAACCCTTCTACGAAGCGTTGGTAATAACCTGCCAGACCCAGAAAACTGCAAACCTTTGACACACTCTTCAGCTATTTCCAATCCAATACCGCCTCAACCATACGAGGATCTACTCTAATCCCCTCTGCAGAAACTTCATGTCCCAGAAATGTCACTTCTCGAAGCCAGAACTCACACTTACTAAACTTTGCATATAGCTGTTCCTCCTGACGAATCTGCATAACCACCTGCAGATGCCTATCGTGCTCATCCTCCATCCTAGAGTATACCAAGATGTCGTCGATGTATACTACCACAAACTAATCTAAGTAGGGTTGGAACACTCGATTCATCAAGTCCATAAATGCCACTGGTGTATTAGTTAACCCAAAGGGCATAATTAGGAACTCATAATGTCCATACCGAGTCCTAAATGCCGTCTTATGCACATTGGCTTCGTTTACTCGCAACTGATATTATCTTGATCGCAGATCGATTTTAGAGAACACAGAAGCCCCTCTAAACTAATCAAATAAATTGTCTATCCTCGGAAGTGGGCATTTCTTCTTAATCATCAACTTGTTCAATTGACAGTAGTCAATACACATCCTCATTGTACTGTCCTTCTTCTTTATGAACAAAACTAGTGCTCCCCATGAAGACACATTAGGACGAATAAACGCACGATCTAACAGCTCCTAAACTTGAGCCTTTAGTTCTGCCAGCTCCTTCGGTGCCATTCAATAAGGGGCAATAGACACCGGAGCTATATCAAGAATCAACTCAATCCCAAATTCTACCTCACGGGTTAGAGGTAATCTTGGTAATTCCTCTAAAAAAATATCTAGAAAGTCCCTTATAGTACGGATTTCCTTAACCGAAAAGTCCATAGAATCAGAAATAATGATGTAGGCCAAGTATGCCTCACATCCTTTCCTCACCAGCTTCTCTGCTACCAACGCAGATACCACATTGCTCAGATAATTTCGTTGTTCTCTAATCACGACTACCACTTTATCCTCCTCAGTCCTCAGAACCATCCTCTTTTCAGCATAATCTAGACTTACACGATGCTTCACCAATGAGTTTATACCAAGAATTTGGTCAAACTCCCCAATCGGAAGTTCCATCAGATCAGCCAAAAATTTTGTCCCTTGGACTTCCAACGGAACGTCCCTGAATAGTTTACTAACCCTAATGGTCTACTCCAACAGACTCATCATAGAAATCTCGCTAGAAATACTCTCATGCGAAATCCCCAATGTCTCAGACACAGAACATGCAACATAAGAATGTGTAGAGTCTATGTCTATCAGTGCAACATAAGGTACATTAAGAATAAAAAATGTACCCGTGATGACGTTTAAAGCATCTCCGTCCTCACGACGACGTGCCGTATAGACAAGTGCAGGCTGTCTTGCTTCAGTCGGCCCAACACCTCTACCAGGTGCTCTCTAACCTCGCTCCAAACCATTACCACCCCTAGACTGTCCTTAGCCCTTAGGTGGCTGTTGTACTCCTCTCGGTGGCTACGCAGTCTCAACAACCGGAGCTTGAACCTGATTACCCCTTAGCGGATAATCCTTAACTTGATGCTTAGTCGATCCATACCTCAAACAAGGGCCAGAAGATCTCCAACACTCTCCTCGATGGCGTCTATTACATAGCTAGTAGATTGCCGCCCCAGCAGATACAACAGTAGGCCTAACTCTAACAGACCGGTCAGTCTTGGCCTTTTTCTTAGGCATCATTCCAGAACCAGTAGACTCAAAATCCCTCGTTACTTTCCCTTTCTCATGGTTTTAGCGCTCAGAGTGCTTCACCTCTTCGGCTATCTTGGCATTCTCGACCAAAATTGAGAAATCCCACTCCCTCTGAGGAGCTATCAGAACTCGTAAACTATCCCGAAGACTATCATCAAATTGAACATAGCGCTCATACTCATTTGTCACCATGCCCCTCGCATAGCGACTCAACCTCAAAAATTCGACCTCATACTCGGCCACTGAACGGTCCCCTTGAGTGAGATTCAGAAACTCATATCGCTTAGTGTCAGTGTAGCTAGCTCCCACATACTTACTCTGATAAGTGGTCTTAAACAAATTCCAAGTCAACCTATCAGGCTGAATACCCTCTTTAACGGTCAACTACCACTGGTATGCCTCATCGCGAAGCAGAGACATTTCCCCATTGAGTTTCTGCTCATCAGTAAAATCAAAATCATCTATTATGCACTCTTTGGCCTCCATGCAATACTTGGCCACACTCGGAGCAACTCCAGCGATGCCCCTAAATATCTCAGCCCCATTCGACCGTAGTCGTTCCGTAACTGACCCACGGGCTCCAGATCCAACATTAGCCCCAGCAACCCTTTCCAAAATTTGCAGCATTGCTTGAGACAGTGCGTCATACCTAGCTACACGGTCTTGAGACTCAGCACCAGTCTCAATAACAGGTGGCACTGGCATCTCGTTAGTGTCCAGATTAGGGATCGTATCAAATACGAAGGACTCAGCTCGAATCACTCTACGACCTCTACCTCGGCTTCTAGTACCCCGTTCACGAGTACCACGTGCGCTTATTGTAACTATCGAATTAATCTGTATTTAGAAGTTCTATGCACTTCAGTTTAAAGTTTCAATAATTATTGACAGATGTTTTATGTAGAACAGTATAAGAGTTACAGAGTCAGTTATCGCGAATAGCAAGTCTCACTATGGTTTCAGTTTACACTACCTGAGGTGTCTCAGTAAAATACAACATACAGTAGTCTCAATATACATGCATAGCATCTCAGACAGATACAGATAAAACTCAATTTAGGTACACTTCCAGATAATATATATCAGAATTTTAGAGACCTTACAGGATCGGCAACGGAGACTCGGTGAACCATTTATTTATCAAAAATAATTTCTAATTATTTTATCATTGATTTCCAAAACCATTCATTTTTACCTCCCAAAACCATAGCTGAGTTTTTACAACCTGGCTCTGATACCACTAAATTTAACACCCCAAACCCGGCACAGATGTTATGGCCGAATCTGGCAACGTTACATGAGAGTGCTTTTATAAAAGCTTAATATGTTAAAATCATTGAGATTATTATCTTTACTTAAATTGGGAAATCCTTATTCTATTAATTATTTGAAGACCGTTCTTTTACGCGGAAGCTAAAACATTAATAATTCGTAAATTAACAACTTAACAATTTAAAAACTCCAAAATAAACCCAAAACAAATAACTCAAGTCCAAAAATTAAATCTCAAAACAAATATAGGAAAAAATTAAACAAATGAAATAAACTTTACTCAAAAATCCATTAGTCTAACAGTGGTCAGCATCGAGCCCACCGATCTATCTACTCTTAGGATTACCTAACATAAAATAAATAAAGGGATGAGTTTTTGCAAACTCAGTGTGTACATCCCCACAAACAGCAAGCATACAAACATATAATAGAATAGAGATATTCAGCCTTAACCATACAGATACCGCATGCAGATTAGATCAGATATCAGAGAACACAAATCATGCCCACCAACCCTGCACACCATCTCCGTCCAACCCAACACACCATGTGGGGATAAAAACGACCCACCCAGCCCTACACACCAAGTGTGAGAATAAAATCAACCCATCTAGTCCTACACACCAAGTGGTACTGTAAAACAGTACATAACAGATATATGCAGCATAGTTGCCCGATAATAGGCTAATCGTCTCTCAGGCTTCCTTCTCTTCACAACAACCCAACCCAGTACAATGCATCATAAATATCATGGCATGCTTATATGCAGAAATCATATCATATCATAGCAGAACAGATATATGAAATCAGCCAGATATACATACTTATTGTAACATGCTTTACATGCACCACAGTAATCATTCATAGTATGGGGTCTAAATAACGCTTACCGACCCTACAGGCAGGTCACGGTTGACTTAGGCAACCCGTGCAACCTTACAAAACATTTTAGGAAAATTGGGCTCACACGCCTGTGTGGCCCACACAGCCCAAATTAGCCTTGCCCACATAGATCACACGGTCTGGCCCAAGACCTACTGTAACGGCCTAATTTTCAGTGGTGTCGAAAATGGTGATTTGAGATCACTAAATTTGACAAGTAAGATTGAACAAGATAGTAATTTAATATTTATGAGTCAAGTAAGAATTTAGAAGAATTTGTGAAATGGTGAAATTAGTGAATTAAAAGAATTTATTAGGTCAAACGGGTCAAAAACGAGGTATCGAGACCTCAAAGTTGAAAATCAAGCTATAAATATTTTTATAAATATTTATGGAGTGTCATTGAGTTAGTATTAAAGATTCGTTAGAAAATTTTAACGTTTGGATGGCTAATTAATTAAAAAGGACTAAATTTAAAATAGCGCAAAATTTGTTAAATTGTGAGTAAATAGCTTAAGTATTTAAAAAGATGGATTTAAAGAGCAATTAGACCCAAAGGTTAATGGCTGGACGGTTTGGGTATGAAATTAGCAAGAAAACAATGTGAACAAGGGGCAAAATTGGAAATAGCATAAAAGTTAATAGTTAAATAATGATGTAATTGAAAAATCTAGACATTTCTTCATATTTTCTCAGCCAAAACGCAATAGAAGGTCTGGAGAAAGCTGGTTTTTCATATTTTTACATCATATCAAGAATCCAAAGAAGAATGAGGAAAAGAAAAAGTTGTGGAATAGTCCCGAAATTTCAATATCTTCTACAAATTAGTCGGGTAAGTTCATATGGTTGAATTTAGATGTTTATTTGTGAATGATTGAAGTATATAATGTGTTATTATATACGAATTTGTTGTGGGATTATGTAGATTTTGTTAATGAAAGAATAAATGTGGAAATATAAATTAGGAAAAACGCAGGATTGAGTACGTTCGTATCGTGACGTGTGATGAATTGACGGATAAGACCATGGTTGTTCCATGGAAAAGTGTGAAATGTAGGTATGGTATTATCCATACTGAGCTGTGAAATGTAGGTATGGTATTATCAAATCCATACTGAGTTAAGAAATGTAGGTATGGCATTTCCCATACCGAGTTGAAAAATATAGGTATGGTATTTCAATGAGGAAAACCATACCGAGGTGTGAATCGTGGCATTGAGCAACGACGTACTCAATTTTGTAAGCCGTTTCCTAATTTGATTATAAGAAATAAAAGAGAAGTGATCCAAATGAAAGAGATTGAGTAGTTGTTACTGTTGAGCTCAACTATGTGAATTATTATAACAATGGTTGTGAATCATAGGAAACTTTAGTAATTGTTTTGGTATTGTTTGGAAATATTATGTTTGGTAAGCATTACTTTTAAACCTATGAACTTACTAAGCTTCAATAAGCTTACTTGTGCGTGTTTAATATTTTTATGTAGATTGACTTGAAGTGAAGTGGGTAGATCGGATCAACACAACAAAGCACACTATCCAGATCAATTCCGGTAGCTTTTGTTTTATGTTTGAAGATTTATATGGCATGTATAGAGTTTAAATGAAATGAAGTAAAGATGTTATAAACTAGTTAACAACATTTTGTACTAAAACAGTTTTTGGTTAGTAGCAGTAGTTTGAGTTTGAAAATTTACCATAAATCATGAAAATCTAATTAGAGGTTGAATAAAATATGAAATTAAATCTTATTGAATCTAGTTTCACATAGAAGAAACGGTTTAAGCAAAAGACTTTCACATCAGGAGATATTTGAATTTTTGTGAGACAAGGTCAGAGTGATTTTGAACTCCCCTGTTCTGATTTGTAAAAATTATTAAAAATTGTAAAAAATTAATTAGGAGTCATACTATATATGTATGGATTCCTTATTGAGTCTATTTTTAAGATAAACAAACGTCTTGGTTATTTGAATTCTGTACATGGAGAAATTTTGTTCGTAGTGCACAGGGGTCAGAGCAGCCAAACCCTGAAACAGGGGAGACTTCAACTAATAAACTGTACTAATTGGCCCAACCAAAAATTCTAGAAAAAAATTAGTAAGTAGATATATGAGCCTAGATTCGGGAAAAATTTATGGATTTGGATTTTGAGTTTTTTAACTCGAGATATGATTTTTTTTGCGTCTGTAACGCAGTTGGACAGCTTGTCTGGAAAGTATGATTAAATTGTTTGAATTTGTTTAAGTGCTCAAATAAGTTTAGTAATGCCTCGTGCTCGACTCTGGCGACGGTCTCGGGTAAAGGGGGCGTTACACCTACACGCTCGTGTCGTTCACTCGTGTGACCCACAAGCTCGTGCGATTCACCTGTGTAACCCACAAGCCCGTGCGGTTTACACAACCCAAATGGTCGAGCCCGTGCCTTGCACACGGCCTCGCCAGCCTCACACGCCCTTGTCTTTCGTACCCGTGTGACACGCGTACGGCCTGGCTTGTCTGTCACACGCCCTTGTCTCACAATGCAAGCTACCACACGGGCAGACCACACGCCCATGTGGCGTCGACAGACTAGTTTTACAACTTTCACCGAAACTCGTTTTCTGTGCAATCGGAGTAACATGCTTATTGTAACATGCTTTATATGCAATATAGTAATCATTCATAGTATGGGGTCTAAATAACGCTTACCGTCCCTACAAGCAGGTCATAGTCGACATAAGCGACCCGTGCAACCTTATAGAATATTTTAGGATACCACTAAATGTAACACCCCAAACTCGGCCCAGACGTTATGGCCGAATTTGGCTGCGTTACATGAAAGTGCTTTTATAAAAGCTTAGTAAGTTAAAATCATTCAGATTATTATCTTTACTTAAATCGGGAAATCCTTGTTCCATTAATTATTTGAAAACCATTCTTTTACGCGGAAGCTAAAACATCAATAATTCGTAAATCAACAACTTAAAAATTTAAAAACCCCAAAATAAACCCAAAACAAATAGCTCAAATCCAAAAATTAAATCCCAAAATAAATATAGGAAAAAAATTGAACAGATGAAATAAACGTTACTCAAAAATCTATGAGTCTAACAGTGGTCACCATCGAGCCCTCCGCCACACCGATCCATCTACTGCTGAGGATTACCTGACATAAAATAAATAAAGGGGTGAGTTTTCGCAAACTCAATATGTACATCCCCACAAACAACACGCATACAAACTGATAACATAATACAAATATTTAGCCTTAACCATACAGATATCGCATGCAGATTAGATCAGATATCAGAGAATAGAAATATGCCCACCAACCTTGCACACAATTTTTGTCTAACCCAACAGGCCATGTAGGGATAAAATCGACCCACCCAGCCTTACACACCAAGTATGAGGATAAAATCGACCCATCTAGCCCTACACACCAAGTGGTACAGTAAAACAGTACATAACAGATATATGCAGCGTAGCTGCCCGATAATAGGCTAATCGCCTCTCAGACTTCCTTCTCTTCACAACAACCCAACCCAATGCAATGCATCATAAATATCGTGGCATGCTTATATGCAGAAATCAGATCATATCATAGCAGAACAGATATATGAAATCAGGCAAATATACATGCTTATTGTAACATGCTTGACATGCAACACAGTAATCATTAATAGTATGTGGTCTAAATAACGCTTACCTACCCTACAGGTAGGCCACAGTCGACTTAGGCGGCCCGTGCAACCTTACAGAACATTTTAGGAAAATTGGGCTCACACACTCATGTGCCATACCCGTGTGGACCTACACACTCGTGTGGCCCACACGGCCAAAATTAGCCTTACCCGTGTGGATCACACGGCCTGGCCCAAGACCCATATACCTGTGTGGTTCACCCGTGTGACCCACATGCCCGTGCGGCTAACACGACCCAAATGGTTGAGCCCGTTCCTCGCACACGGCCTCGCTAGCCTCACACGTCTGTGTCTGTTGTGCCCGTGTAGCCCGCGTATAGCCTGGCTCATCTGTCATACGCCCGTGTCTCACGATGCAAGCTACCACACGGGCAGACCACACGTCCGTGTGGCGTCGACAGACTGGTTTTTCAGCTTTCGTCGAAACTCGTTTTCTGTGCAATCGGAGTACACACCTGGTTTATTTCCACTGTAAATCCAACCACGAGCACTCCAAAGCCTAATATTGACAAAATCGAGCCAAAATCAGTCACTTAAATTGTTTTACCTAAGATTGGATAAAACCCGAAACACAAGATCTACTTACTTTTGACGAAGAACGGTATTTCCTTGCTGTTTAGAACCCTAATTAATGATCCACAGATCCTTGAATCCCCCCTAAACAGCAACCAAAACCTCTCTTAACAATGTCCAATAGAAACTACTTGACTTACATCAAGCGATACTTACCGAATCGATGAAATCTACTAGCAGAGCACCAAGCCAAACGAAAGGGAAAGAAAAATGAATGGAGACGAGAAAGAGAAAAGGAAGTTTTGGCAGCAAAGGGAATTTTTAGGGAAAAAAGAAGACGGTAAGTAAAAATTATTTTTCCAAAAAGGAGGAACAAAATGATAACCCTAGGTTTTTCTCTTAAAGCCCATAACTCAGAATTTTAATGAAACCGAACGCTTATTGAAACTTGTAAAAAAAAATAATCTTAACGCCACTGCAGGGAATCAAACCCCTGATCCTGAGCGTAATCCCTTGTCACTTAACGACTAGACTAGCAGGCCCATTCTGTTAAGTTTTTACCAACAATTCCTTATAAGCCCACTGACCTCAAGTCCGGCTTAATTCATTTAAAAACCCAAATTTAGCCCAAGTTAGAACCTGAACTTAGGACCTCCCAAACACACCCATAGCTCATAATTACTTAACCTAACATACATTTAAGCCAAAATAACACGAACCACAAATTTAGACACTTTCAAGCCTGAAAATTGCAAAAAGTCAAAAATAAAAAATTTGGGGCGTTACATTGGTTGCCACATTCCAAGTTCATTTCGACCGAGTTACGATGTCCGAAAGCCCCGTGTGAACCTTAAGATTAGTTAGGATACATATGTCATGACATAGGATTCTGATATATGTGTGCGAGTAAGACCATGACATCGATATGTGATTCCAATGTATGTGTACGAGTAAGACCCTGTCTGGGACAGTGGCATCGATATGTGATTATATGTAAGACCATGTCTGAGATGTTGGCATTGTACGATACATGTGTGATTATCCGAGTGTCCTACCAAATTCCGAATGGTTCATCGGGCATCAATAAGTGGGGAACAAATATGTAAAATTAGTTAAGGGATCAGGTATATATTAGTTTAGTATTTATTTGCAACAAGGTAAGTGAGTGTTATGAAATTAATTACAATTATATGTGTGAATATGTCATGTGTATTCGGTCCTATAGACAAGAATTATGATCCTCGTTGGTGTGATTTTATTTTTGCATATATATGTATAGTGACCTTGCATATTCAGTTATTTAGTTAGTGTGTGCATATAAATTTTATCTTGATTTAAAAGCTTGTTTATACAAAGGTATGTGTATTAGGTTTTATGCTGATAATTTGGCTTTGAAAATTGAACAATAATTTGATGACTTAGCCTTGTGAACATTCGGCCAAGGTAATAAATATTTGTGTTCAGGTATATTATTATTGAAGTTGAAAGTTAAAAATAAGCTCGATAATGATATTGTAATTTGGTTAGTTATAATAAGTTGATTATATTATCGGTTAGTTTGTTTGCTTATGACTTACTAAGCTTATATAGCTTATTGTGTGTGTATTTGTCTTTGTTTTATAGATTTTGGAATCAAGTTACAAGCTCGGGGATCGTCAGCAAAGTTCATCACACTATCTATTATTTTGGTACCTTTATAAGTCAAACTCGAATTATGGCATGTATAGGCTGAAATGTGTTTTTGAAAAGATGAATTTTGGTTGTGTATAAAGCCATGCGAAAATGGCTTAATCTTTATGTTTAAAGTTGGTTATATTGCTTATGGTTTATGTATGTTTTAGTTAAAATGTTGTGTGCCTTGAATGCATGGTAATTGTTGTAGGTATTATATACTTGAAAGGTTGATGAATTTGGATATTTATGAGCATGCTTCGGATATGGTCATATTTGAGAGAAAAATTATGTGAATGATGGATTAGTTAAATGGGTGGAATGAATTTACGTCTCATTTGTGTTGAATTGTTTATTAAATTGTAAATATGACTTGTTGTAAAGTTTATCTGAATATGTTTTGGATGTCTTTATATATTTATAGCCGAAAGAATTGTAGATATTATGTTAACTTATTTTGAGTCTATATTAATAGTATAACCATTATACATAAGGTTTGTAAAATTGCTAAATGTTTCAACCATGTGGCTATAATAATTGTAAACTGTGCAAAGATAAGTTATGCTCTAATTATAAAAATTTAGGTACTTATGCAAGAAGTAAATTCGAAATTCATATAGTGACTATATTAATATTGTATAGGATGTATAATTTATTTATCATAAAGAGTTTGTCATATTAGGCCTTAAATTTATTTTAGGGATTTGGTTTATTGACAATGGTTATGTGTATTGAGGTACTCGGTTATGATATGTTAAACGAGATTTTTATATGTGCTTTTATTATAGTCGATGTGATATGTGCATGGTATAGAGATTCGTTGGTTATCTGTGAAGTCACGAAATTGTTAAAGCCGAATATGATATTTGAAAAAGCCAACTAAATGACTTAATTGACTATGTATATTTGTTTGCATAAAAGTATGAAATGAAATGAAATGCATAAAAGTATTTGAATACCATTTAACAAATTGATAATTTGTTATGTTACATATGTAATATGTTTTTTTTACATATATTGATTTGTGTTTTAAACTATGTCAGCAAATAAATGTTATGCGAATTAACATTTGATATTAGACAATAATATGAGCATTGATGTGAATGGAATTTTTAAATTATAAATTGTAATGCTTATTAGTAAGAATTGTGATATGATTAGTAATATTTCATAACCCTATTCCAGCGACGGATACGGGTTAGGGGTGTTACAATTATCATAGCTCAAAACATATTACCAATTCACTAGCCTATACATGCCATATACCATAAATACAAAGTTCCAAAAGTACCAGCAAAATGATTGATAGTGTGATGACGTTTCCCGACAATCCCCGAGTCTGAACTAGCTTTGATTATCTATAAAACATAGACAAATAACATACAGTAAGCTTCATAGCTTAGTAAGTTTGTAATTAAGTAATTCAATTCATCAAATAAATATAATTCAACCCTATACACATTACCAAAATAACATCAAAATTAACACAAACATTTCTCATGTCTCAAAACATGATTAAATAGCATCTCATTGAACTTTCTCAATGTAATACTCAAATAGGTTTTGTACGTACCTGTATCACCTCGTACTAACTTCTTTCTCAACCACGTCATTCCTTTACCCATTGAACCATTCGGAATAGAAATCGGATACTCAAGGATCACAATCGATAAATACCTATACCATGGCTTGTAGTCAAATCAAAGTAACTTATCCCGGAGTACCTATACCATGACCCGTAGCCAAATCAAGGTAACTCCTCTCTGAATACTTATACCATGACCTGTAGTCAAATCAAGGTATCATTCGTACCCATAGTGCCGATATCATGGCCCGAAGCCAACACAATAGCCAAATGACATGTAACATCCTAATTAATCCTAAAGTTCAACCGAAAAGTTTCACTTGTCGATTTCATCGTCGAACACCTCCGTAGATTTGTAATCACAATTCAAACATTATCTGAAATCTCATTTTCACAGTTTATGCAATATCAAAGCATTTAACATGCATTTATAATGAAATTACCACATAGAACTTACCTCGGGTATGAAAACGGTGAAATGAGTAAATTACTCGATAAGCTTGCCTTTCCCCCGATCTAATTCCGGATTCTTTCTTTCTTGATCTATATGTATTCAAAATTAACTCATTTAATCACCTATTAATTCAATTTAGTCCAAAAATACACATTTGGGCATTTTTTCGTAATAGCCCTTAAACTTTCACATTTATTCAATTTAGTCCATATTTCATAAATATACAAAATTCAGAAAATTCAATATGGCCCATGCTTAGATGAATTCTATATAGCTTCATAACAGCCCATATTTTCATTTATTTCACACTTTTAACCACAACATTTCACATTTTCTCAATTTAATCCCTAATAGACATTTTTACTCAAAATCACTTTACAAAACATGTATATCAAACACCAAGCTTTCATAATTCATCATTAAATATCCAAAAACACATGAATTCATCAATGAAAACTTTCAAAATCAATAATACTTTCAAAAATTGAGGCATGGGCTAGCTAGTACTCAAAGCAACGATCACAAAAACATGGAAATCATTAAAAACCGAGCTCAAAACAATCTCAATCAAGCTAGAAAAGTGCCGAATGTTTGAGCCCTAACATGACTACTTCTTTCTTCTATTTTCGGTGCAAAAGGATGAACAAAATGACCATCATTTTGTTTTGTTTTAATTATATTAACTTAATAACCAAATTACCATTTTATCTATTAATTAAAACATTATAAATCATATGATTCAAGGCCATTTATGTCGATCTCCACTATCAATGGACTAATTACTACATAAGGACCTTTCATTTAATAAGCCATGGCAATTAAGCACTTTTAACTTATATCATGCTACTTTTTCATTTTACGCGATTTAGTCTTTTAGTCAAATTAACCACTTAAACGTTAAAATTATTTCACGAAACTTTCACACATATAAAATCACAGGATAAAAACTCCAAAAATAATATTAAAATAATTTTATGACCTCAAATTTGTGGTTCCAAAACTACTATTTTGATTTAGCTAAAATCGGGCTATTACAGAAACATTTAGGTATTTATACATATTATCACTTTTCATGATTTGAGTCCACTGTTCATGACTTAACCTTACTATTCATAGGACTGACACTCTGAGTAGGCCTCAGGCATGTTGGACATGTGTACCGTTCTAGGTTGCATGCTGGAGTTCGAGATCCACTACATGCAAACTCACTGGATGTATGCGAGCTGAGACCATGAACTCCTTTCAACTTCTACAAGTTGATATCGCAAGCTCCCTTAACCGTCCTCTCATTATACGTCTCATATGGTCTAGGTGGGTCCTGGGTAGGCGACCCAAAGCTTCTCTGGATCTCGGGTCAGTAACTATTACAGTATGACAATTTGGCTTTGACAAAGGTTTTGGAAGCATGCTCTCGCGGTGGGAAATGCAGAACTAATTGACCATGAACTTCTCTCATTCTCAACATGTTTTTGATGCAGAAAAAAGAAGAAAGAATAGAAGAAATTTAAAACCTAAGACGAGAAGTTACTGTGATTTACATTAAAGAAAAGCTTCGACTGATTCTAGTTACAAAAATATTAAGAGGGTAAGTTTTAGGGTTTCAGAAAACCCATTTTAAAAAAGTCTCTTCCTTTCACATTTTGACAATTCAAATAAACGAAGGACACCAACAATCAAAGACACGCGAGCATGATCCGTCGGTACACATGGCGTAGCTAACATTATATTACAATAGACGTTGTGTATTCTGCGGGCTGCAAAAATGTGAAGTGATGGCCTTAAGGAGTGCCACTTTATAACCCTCCTTAGGCCCACTAGAGGAGACTAGATTGTCATACAGTAATATTCATTGACCTAAGACCCAGATAAGCTTCGAGTCATCTACCTGCCTGTAACATTCTGATTTTGGACTTAATCAGAATAGTGGTTTCGGGACCACAAATCTGATGAGGAAAATTTCATTTTTACTATATTTTTATGGTCTAAAATTTTACAGAATGATTTCATGAAAATTTCGTTCGAAAATTTCGACGTTTGGGCACTCAATTTAGTAAAAATGACTAAATTGTAAAAAGTGCAAAACTTGAGTTCTACATGTTAGAGGAGTCTAATTGTCATGAAATTTTAAATGGGAGGTTCTTAAATGGTAATTAAAACATTGTATAACTTTTTGGACAAAAATGGTCTCGGTTGGGTAAAATTTGAAAGAATGGTAAAAAGGGCATTTTGGTCATTTATGGGTAAAATGAATTAAAAGACAAATTTTAAACCCCAAATGTGTCACTTTCTTCTTTTTTCAGCAGAATGTACCAAGAGTAGCCATGGTTAGGGTTTGGCCAAGCTTCCAAGCTTAATAGTAAGTGATTCCGAGCTCCGTTTTTAATGTTCTATGTATTTTTGAAATCTCGGTAACATGATTTACTCATTTCTACCATTATTTTGAGCTAGGGTTTATGTTTTAAAATTTACCCATGAGTTACATGCTTGTATTTTGATGTTTAATGGTAGGAAATGAGTGTTGAGTGTTAAATAAACGACTTTTACTAAGCGATTTTCGATGAAAACGTCCGAAAAGACCGTTTTGTAAAAGTTGTAAAATTGATCATAAAAGGGTGATTTAGTGGGAATTGGAGGCTTCCATAGTTATGAAAATGATTCAGTTAGACTTAAATGTAAGAAATTGAATAAAAATCATTTTACGAGTATTGGGGTAAAAATGCAAATATGTGAAAGTTTAGGGGTCAAAAAGAAAATTTGTAAAAATATGATTTTTAGACCAATATGAATAATGTGACTAATTATTAGGCTAAATGTGATATTATAGATCAAGAAAATCGAGATTTGGGCTTAAATCGGGAAAATACAAGGTTATGGACTAAAATGGTAAATTGCCATTTCTGGATCCGAGGTAAGTTCGCGTGATCTAATAAGCCTATTATTCATGTTATTATTGTTACACGAAATATATCTTGTTATAATTGTATTGAATTTGATGTTAATAGAAATTTGATGGAATATGATATTTAAAAGAAATGAGTGGTTACCATGTAAATGAGGTCCTGCATATGTTGCAGTAAAAGTTGTCCTGAAAGGGTAATCTTTTGATCTCATTATGAAAAGGAAATGTATACTTTGTGTGTACCATGTGAAAAGGGATATCTTCGGCTATCGAATGTGAAAAGGGATAGCTTCGGCTATCGAATATGAAAAGGAAATGTATACTTTGTGTATACCATATGAAAAGGAAAGGTATACTTTGAAAAGGGATAGCTTCGGCTATCGAATATGAAAAGGAAAGGTATACTTTGTGTGTACCACTCAGAAAGAAATGTACATCTCGAGTGTACAATTGGAAAAGAAAAGGTCCACCGGAAATTAAATAATTCAGCGGTAATGACATACATAGTGATATAAGAAAAATGGTGTGATAAACTCATCCATACTTAGTTGATACTAGTATGATGCATATGATTGTCCTATTTGCATGAGTGGTTGTGCTAAGAGATAGCACAGGTACGTACTCGAAACTCATGAGTACATGTTTGACATGTGAAATGAAATGAATAAGTGATATTTATGAGAATAATTTCTATGACAAACTTGTGATAGTTATCATTATGTTGCACTAAGACAGATTAGGACAATACCAGTGGTTTGACTTTGAAAATCCACTAAAAATGGTGAAAATTGATTTAGAGGCTAAATAAAAAATATAAAGCTTAATGAGTCTAGTTTCACATAAAAGAAATGGGTGTAAGCATAAGAATTTTTTATTATAAGATATTCAAATTCTTGTGAGACAGAGTCAGAATGAGTTCGAAATCCCCTGTTCTGACTTGGGAAAATCACTAGAAATTGTAAAAAAATAATTATAAATTATAAATTATAAATCATATGAATAAAATCCTCAATGAGTCTACTTTCAAGAGAAAGAGGCGGGAACATTATCCGAGTCTCGTACTATGAGATAAATAAATTTTAGTGAAGAACGGTTGAAGCTATCAAACAGAAAAATAGGGGAGACTTTAAATAATAAACTGTACTTATTGGCTGGACCAAAAATTCTGAAAATTTTATGGCAGGAAGGGATATGAGTCTAGTTTCTGGAAAAATTAACGAAACTTTATTTGGAGTCTCGTAACTCCAGATATAAATAATTTAATGACTGTGACTTGAGAAAATAGCTTAGCTGGAATTTGAATAAATAGAAAGAATTTGAAAATAACATGTTATCACATTGCTTATTATTTTCATGTGAGCTTAATAAGCGCAAAGCTTACTCACTCCTTTCCATTACTTTTAGTTTTTTCAGGTCAGCTCGGGGTTGGAGATCGTTGAAGGCAGCATCACACTATCGAGCCATTACCTTTGGAGTATTGACATGCATAAGTTAAATGTTTTCAAGTGAGTGGCATGTATAGGGACTTAGTTTTTCTATGATGAATATTTTTGTGAATAGCCAAATGTATTGGCTTATATTGACTTATTGCTTATTGCCATGAGATGTGGCTTATAATGATTTTGGCTTGTAAGCTTATCTATCCATGATATGTGTTATTGTTTTGTGATTGTACTCGTTCACTATGTATGAGAAATATATGGTATAAGTGATAATAAGATGACAAGGTCAAATGTATGTGTGTACATGTGAAAATGACAAAAAGGCTTGGAAATTAGCCAAAGTTTTGACCACACGGGTAGAGGCACAGCCGTGCGTCTCAGCCGTGTGGAGGACATAGCCTCTCGCCATGGGCGTGTGCCTTGGTAGTATGTCCTTAAACAGTTGTTGATGTCACAAACAGAGAGTTACACGGGCTGAGGACACGGGCGTGTCCCAAGCCACACGGACGTGTGTGACCACATGGCCCTATCCACACGGGCGTGTGACTCTCCAACGCAAGAAAATTAGTTAAGTTGCTGAAAGATTTTCAAAGTTCTTGGTTTAGTCCCGAACCACCCTAATGTATGTTATAGGTTTCGAAGGCCTATATAAGGGATGATATGCATGTGTTCGAGATGTTTTAATTTTGGTAAAAATTTTGTGGCCCGGTTTTGTATGTTGTGAATGTTTAAGTCCGATAACGCCTTGAACCCTGTCCCGGCATTGGATATGGGTGAGGGGTGTTACACTGCCACCCAGCCAGACCACATGACATGTACAGTGAGAGGACAGTTAAGAGAGCTTGCGGTATCGACTCACAAGAGTTGAAGGTAGCTCGCAGTACCGGCTTGCATGAGTCGAAGGGAGTTCACGGTCCTAGCTCGCATACCCCTAAGGAGTTCGCAGTGAGTTCACATAGAGGGGACTGCAAACTCCAACATGCGACCTGGAACGGTACACATGTCCAACATGCACGAGGTCTACTTAGAGTGACAGTCCTATGAATAGCGGGGTTAATTTATGAACAGTGGAGTCAAATCATGAACAGTGATACCTTTAATAATACACACAAAAAATTACTTAACGAATTTAATCATAACTTAAAAATAATTTGAATCATTACAATAACATAAATATCATAGTTAAAGGTCTAATTCAATTATTCTAAGCAAATTGATCCGGTATTCTACTAAATATATTAATTAATGGTATGAACAACCTAATTAATTTAATAGAAGATATTTAATTTTGAATAATATAATCAATCGTTTAGTATCATGTTTATGTCTATAACTGCTCATTAAAATTACTTAATATATATTAATTTTAAAAAATAAATATGTAATAATAAAAAGTTTTATTTGGATTTAATAATAAAGAAGTATATAGTTCTAGAATATTTTATTTGTTTAACCGTAATGGTTGGGTTGAGTACCAAAAAATTCACTCTTGAATTTCACTTTTCAATGTTGGACCAAAATCGAATCAATTCTAAATAAATTCAAATTCATTTATTATTAAAGAAGAAAAGTCAAAGCTTGTATTGAATGACTAAACATGTGGATTGCAATTAAACTTAAGGGACTAGACATGAAATAAAGGTAAACTATTAAAATAATCGGTTCTATTTACCTTAGATTATATTTTAGTTACTTTTGTTTGAGATGTTACGTTTTAATCATTTTTATTATTGTGTTATAACATTTTAGTCATTGAGCCATTAATTGTTGTTAACAGTGTAACGGTAAGCTAACAATGCATATTAAATCATTATTTCAAACAACAATTTTAGGTTAAATTATACAATTGGTCCCAATATTTTTTCGTTTTGGGTAATTTAAATTTTTTTGTTTTATATTCTTTCAACTTTCTTTCAACTTTCTTTATTTTCCATTCTCTTCTGCTTCTCCTTCTGTTTTCCTCCCTTCTCCATTTCTTTTAACGTATCAAACAAAAAATAAATTTCGAACAGGATAATCTTAAAATACAAGCTAAGCCTTAATAATGTAAGCAGCAGAAAAGAACTCTCTAAATCCTGAAATGAAATGTATCATAAGCAGTCTTGATAAAGAATCAATTATTGTGAAAACAAAGGTAAACCCCAAAAAAATAGGTAATAAAAAAACTCAAGATATTATCTTCGTTTCTAGAAGTAAACCGATTTTTTTCCTTCCTATTTTCCCAGACTTTCTCAACATCCAAACACCCAAAAGAGTCCATGGAAAAAAATCACAAAAAGAAAACTTGTTGATGACTTTAGCAAGGGTTTTGATATAGCAATCTATCATTTCATGCTTAATAGTTCCTTCTTCATCGGGCTTATCCATAACGATTAGTCAATGCTCATAATCACAACCCGAAAATAGCCGGGCCATTTCAGTTGGCGGTCGGTTGCTGAAGTTCGACCCAGAGTTGAACAGAGAGTAAGCAAACTTCCTAGAGAGGTTGACGTGGCACTGGATGGAGGTGAAGCGCATGTGGACAAGAGGGAGACATCAGACGATGTGGGAAAGAGGGGTAAGAGGGCAGAGGGAAGGGATGGGAGGAGGATGGGTGATGGATTTGGAGGATAGGAGGCATTTGGGGAGGAGAAATAATTGAGTAAGGTGGCGCGTGAGGGTGGATGTGGTGGCACGTGTAAGCGTTTGTGTCATGGTGATAGATTAAATTTGCTAAGAGTTGAGAGTGTAAGAGATGATAAGCTGAGAGAGGGTTTGTGCCATCATGTTTGATACGTTAAAAGAATTGGAGAAGGGAGGAAACAGAAGGAGAAGCAAAAGAGAATGAAAAAAAAAGAAAAAAAAGAAAAGTTAAAGAACATAAAAGAAAAAAAATTAAATTGCTCAAAGCAAAAAAAATAAGTGGACTAGTTGTATAATTTAACCTACATATTTTGTTTGAAATGGTTATTTAACGTGCCACGTCAACTGATCGTTACACCGTTAGCGGCAATTAACAGCTCAGTTACTAAAATATTACAACACGATAACGTAAGTGACTAAAGCGTAATATTTCAAATATAAGTGACTAAAATGTAATCTGAGGTAAACAAAAGTGACTATTTTAATAGTTTATCCCATAAAATAATCATATTTCAAAATTATATGAATCCAAAATGATACAATAAGAAAAACCCAACCCTCAAATTCAAAATCAAAATGACTCGTACCTAAAATTACCCGAATTCAAAATTAATATTAATCTGAAATAATCCAAATATGAAAAATTAAATAATTGCGTAAAGGGGAAAAAAAATTATCCAAGCTTAAGTTAGCCGTTAAAGAGAAAGAAATAATGGATTAGCCAACCTTCAAGATCTCTTTCTATATTTTCAAGCCTATGTTATATTGAAATATATATTATTATAATGATTTAAGTTAAACCCTAAACTTTAAAAATCTTAAATTTTAGGTTAACTGCATCATTAATCACTGAACTATAGATAAGTTTTTGTTTTTGTCATTTAACTAAAAATATTATGATTTGATCATTGAATTATTCGAAAGTTTTCATTTAAGTCACTGAACTATTTAAAAAAAATTATTTAAGCTACTGCATTGTTAAGTTTTTTTTTTAAGAGAAGTTCTGCCAATGAGCTCCAAGTGATAATTCAACGATTGATACATTAGATCAATATTTAACAATAAGTAGAATAACAAACCTTAAATCCAAGTCGATCTAACGATTAATGATGAAGGCTGGAGAAAAAAGTTGTTTGAATTGTAGTTCGTAGATTCATGACATTCAAAGCTATTTCACATAAAAAAAATAAACTGTAGAAAAAAAGGAAGAAAGTGAGCTTTTGATTAGTGCAGATGTGTAAATAAATAAAGCTATATGACATCGATTTTAACAACCTTGTGATTTAAATAAAATTTTTTAAATAATTCAGTGACCAAATTGTAACTTTTTTTAGTTAAATGATTGAAACAAAAACTTAGCTATAATTAAGTGACTAGTAATATAATTTACCCTAAATTTTAAACTCTTATTATTGTACGCGTGTGTTTCCCATTTATGATAATTGTGTTTCTTTCTTTGGGTACATATCTATTACTTCACATATGTGTTTTTTACCAAGTTTTCTCACATTTCTTTTTAAAAATTCAATCATCTTTTTCCTCTACGAAAGTCGGTCTGTTATAATTTAATATAAATTACTTAGTTGTTTTAATGAAACTCCTTTTTATTCGCTTTTACCGGAAAATTCTTAAAAATCTTTTTAAGGAAAATTTTCTATTTTCAACTAAATTTGATTATTATTATTATTATTATTATTATTATTATTATTTGGTAAACTAGTAGTGGAAAATTTTAACTCCATAAGTGAGGTTGAGATTTTGTCATTTATCCTTAAGTTATATTTAAAAAAATTAAAAATAAATAAATAGGACATTTGCCAAAATAAGAGTCTCATTTGTTGAAGTTAAAAATGTTCGGTACTTGTGTACCAAATAATTACTCCAGTTATTATTATTATGATTATTATTATTACCACTTTTTCTCCTACTCTTTGTTCTCTATAAAATAATGTCTTCGCACTATCTAATTCTCTATAAATTGAGAGTAAACGAAGTTGAAAGAGTCTATTATTCTTCTCTAATTCCAATCAATAGCCTCTGAAATCTTTGATATCTCTAAAGTCTTTGAAATTAAGCAAGAGAGTCCTATGGATGATGTTAGATCTAGCAGTACTTCTCTCATCTCTAGTGTTAATGACACTACGAAGAATTGCTCTAACATTAACCAAAGTGCAAAGCATAATGAGGTAAACTATTAGCCAATTTAATTTCCTCATATATGTATTCTTTATATAGTAGATTATTCATGCCAAATTTATCAATTTTTAACCATTTTTTTTCTTTTGTTAAAATTCTCTGAGTAAGTCCGTGCAAGGCCGAATAAATGATTAAAATTCGATGAGATCTGACGATACTCTTAACAAAGAAATTCATTTCAATTTATCAACTTTTTATGTTTCTGTGGTCTTTTTTTTGTCTTTTTTAAGGAATACCATCAGGTAGATGCTCGAAAGAAATGTTTGATTGAAACAGGCAAAGAAGAAAACGAAAGAAGCATAGACTTGAATCTTGAGTTAACTCCGACAGGTTTGCCCTCGAAAATTTGTTTATCTACTAACCAGTGTTTGGAGATCTCATTGACATCACTATCGACAACGTCACACATGCTTCGGAATCAACAAGATTCTTCTAGTGAAGAAGTTGAGTTCAGCAACATAGCACTGGAAGAACCATCACTTGTTGTGATGGGTTGTTCTCGTTGTTTAATATATGTGATGGCATGTAAAATCAACCCTAAGTGTGCCAATTGCCAAACCTCTTACCATCTTATTGATGTAATTCATAATAATCCCCTAAGAAATCAAAGAATGCTTAGTTTATTTTAATTTTAATATTATTCTCCAAACTATATATGTAAGATGTTGCTCTATTAGGCTTTAATTTCAAGTGTAATGTTGTTCACCAAAAGTTATTGCTCTATTAAGTATGAAGTTTAAGTTTAATGTTTGGTTTATTTTAATGTTAATGTAAGTTTTAATTTTAATTTTATTCTTGTTGTCCAAATTATATATATAAGATATTGTTTTATTAAATTTTAATTTTAGTTTTGTTGTCCAAACTATATGTTGTATATCACTCTATTTATTTTCTCTTTCCTTCCAAACTCTTGTTAAATTATTTATGAGAGTTTTATACCTTGTCACCAACATTAAATGTTATTTTTAAATTGAGAGATTAGGAGTGAATTAATTCAGCCATGTGAAAAGAAGGATGTAAATTTCAAACACATCTAGAGAAATTTGATTTTTATTCAATTATTTTGTACTATCCAAATAACCTTAAAAAAAATTAAAAATTAGTGGTTAAAATATCTAAATACCAAGATGACACCTATTAAAAATTGTAACTTTCATAATAAAAAGAAAAAAAATAACGTCTAAAATAAAGTGAAAGTTCCACATGCTCCTAATCACAATGTAATACCCTAAACCTGATCCAAACGCTATGGTCATATTTTGAAGGTTACATTAATAAATCAAAACTTCTATCCTTTGTTCACAAAACGTATTTTATTCTAGAATAAAAAGTAGAAATTTTTATAAAACTTGCCTCATTCCTTTGGTAAGAATATTTGTCAAATGAAGGTATGTGCGAGGATTTTGAAATGTTATCTTATAAATCTCAATATATTTAAAAATGTCATGCGATCAATTTATTTACTTGCTTTGTGAAAGTGAGTTCCCAAATAAAATTTTGCTGTGGAATGTTTCTTAGACTTGTTTAACCATGAAAATCAAATGTTAGGTTTTAAATCGTCAGAAAACATACCGAATTTTAAGTTAACTAATTAAAATACTTAACAAATCCAAAAAACCAAAATTAAAGTCCAAAAAACAGTCCAATCATCCAAAAGTCCATAAAATTTAAAATAAGAGTTACTGAATAAGTTTTATATGGAAAAAAAAACTGGACCGAGCTCTCGAGCGCCGCCAAATCTTAAGTTTGAGGGTTACTTGAAAAATTAAACAAACACAGTGAGCTAGAAAGCTTAGTATGTGCCTTGACCCACAAATAGAATCAGGTATACAAAATCATATAACAAAATTCATACATAGATGCATATACCAGAACAGACTGATAAAAAATTTCAACATGCTTAGCATGGTAGAATTATATAGAATAATCCTACCCTCATCCACTACACACCAGCTCCGTCCATCCAATCACACCAGTTAGGGCTACTAGAATCCATCCATCCATTATCCCAAAATGTGGTCATTTGCCATTCAGAAAGTATTGTCACATCCCGAATTTGGGGTTAGAAGAATCAAGGTTTGCTAGTTGAGTCAGTGGTCACAGTTAGATTTTTAAGTTTAACATTGTGTTTTTGAGAAAAAAATGAGCATGCTGGTTTAGTGGTAAGGTGTTAGCTTACTCTTTGATCTTGTGTTCAAACATCTGCATGAGCAAAGTAAAATTATTTTTGCTAATTCCTATCAAATTTGAGCAGCAAAAATCTGATAAGTTTGGATTTTGGTTTTAGAGTATTTTAGTTTTTGAAAGTTAGAATCCCTACAATTTCTCCTAGTGTCGTTTCGCTCATTCCCACTCCCATTTTTTGTTTTGACTTGTTTTGTCACTGTGTTTTTCTTCTTAACCATATTCTAGATCTTTCCATCTTCTTCCTTGTTTTTCAACAATTTCTACTGGTTTCGCTGTTAGTATACGAATAAATTCAGGCAATTTTGTGTCGTTTTCCCTTTGCATTTAAGCTTTCATCTTTGACATCTCTTTAGAGTTTTGATTGCCCTTCTGTATTTTAGCTCAACAAGGATTTGAAATGAGTGTAGTGTAAGTGTTGCTTTCCTATGTTTTAGATTATTTTTTATTCGATTCTTTTGTACCGATATGATTGAATCCTTATAGGTTTGGTGGATATTTGTAATTAATTTTTTAGATTCATATAGTAGAGAGAAATTGGGTGATTGTTAGTCCTTTAGAAACGCATTTTCAAATGTGTTTCTTGAACACTTGTAATTGGTGGATGTTTTATGGTATTAAATTCATGTTTTGCAGCAAGTTTTGGTGTGGTTTTTAGACCACATTGGTAGCCACACGTGCGTGTATCGCACACAGATGGTCCATATAGTCGTGTGTCATTTAAAAAGCTAGGGTAATTTTCTAGACACACGGCCTGGGGTGAGTCACATGGGCTGGCACACAGCTGTGTGACCTTTTTTGGGGATTTTGTCGATCGCACACGGCCTAGGGAGTTTTCACACGAACTGAGACACGACCGTGTCTCCCCTGTTTCTTAATTGTGTATTTTATCACACAGACATAGAGAGTTACACAGTCTATCCACATAGTCGTGTACCCCTGTCACATGGTTTGAACACTCCCACATGGCATAGCCTCACAGTCATATAGTCTTATTTTTGCAGTTTTTTTCCTTTTTTGTAAATTGATTCATTTTAGTCCCTGAGTAATCCTTGCATGTTTAAGCCTTTTAGGAGTAATTGGGACATTGATACTGGTTGTTGAATGTCTATGAAAGGTACATTATTGTTTGGATTCATATATAAATATGTACACATGTGTTTAAATTTTTTTTATTCAAGTAGGATGCTAATATGACTTTGTTATACTAAATTTTGTATATAAGATCGATCAGATGAGTTAGTTAGAATTTATGGATGTTGTTAATTCTGCTAAATTGTGTTGGATACAATTATGTTTGAGGATATTTGGAAACTAAATATGAACATGTCCAATTTTGTATATCCATATGCATAACACTATTTGCATTTGCATTTGTGGTTAGGACAAGGTTATGAAATTAAAGAAGTTTGTTTGGCAATTAAATTGCGTTGTTTTAATTTGGCGGTAAATCCGCAATAATGTTGGTAGCTTGACTTCTCAACATTCCAATGGCATATGACCACTTTAAGTTGTGTTTCAATTGCATAGGTCCACCATAATCTAATATTGGTGTGTAGTGGATGGATGGGTCTAGTGTATCCTATTCAGTGTGCAGGTTGGACGGAGTTGGTGTGTTAGGATGGTTGGGTGGGATTTATTAGCAATTGTCACGCATTTGAGTATATCCTACATATATGGATGTTGTAACATTTTTGAAATTGAAATGCTTTATTTGATGTGCTTTGTTACCATGAGTTATTTGAGTTTTCTATACGTTTGTTTGATAGTTCGACTCTATCTCTTTACGAGTGTTTTAAACTCACACTGGGCTTCATAGCTCACCCCCTTAATTTACTCTTTTCAGGTAACTCACGTGGTTAGGTCTCGGATTTAGCAAGTCAGAGTTTTCATTTCGATTTGACTTTAATAAAGTTTTTCCTAAGATATAAGTATTTATGTTCAGTTGGACTTGTAAATAAGTTTATAGACTATGGTATGAGTTTTTGGTTTTGAGCTAAATTTGTGATTTCATGCATGGGTTTTAGCCAACTGAACTACTACTTTTCTTTAATAATCTCTCGACTCTTAAGTAATAATTTATGGATTTTTGTTTAAACTAAAATGTCAGATTTTTCGCTGCAAATCTAGTTTTGAAACTTCAGTTAACAAAATTCCTAAGTCTGATTTGGTTAAAAAGATAATGCATAAGTTGTTAATTTGGCTTTAAATTAATTTTAATCAACGATTAAACTAATGTTTGGTAAACGTAAGATAAGTTTATTACTAGATTTTGTTAAACATGAGAAAAAGTGGTTTCAAAAAAGGATATTGGTGAAGTTTGAATAGTTTTTATGTTTTAAGCCATTTCGGTGGCCAATGTGACCTCCAGGATCCGGTCAAAATTTCAGGGTCAGGTTTTGAGGTGTTACAAGTATGCAACTGTGCTGCCATAAATAAATTACAGAAGTTCCACCAGATTTATATGGTGCCGTTAAACTAATAATACCACACTTCTTCCATCATATAACTATATCCTACTCCAATGCATATGCAGAAACATAGTACATATTCAAATGTAATCAAAATAATCATGCTCTTATATGCTCAATAGAACAGAAACATGCTAACATTACACATGGGTTACAGATTTGGTTTACTATTTTTATGCCTAGCTTGCTTTCAGAAAATAGGCGAACGCATCAAAACAATACCACATACATATCACATATCAAAACCTACAAAATTCCTAAATTTAGAATGCATTTCGACACATAGCCCTAACTAAACTTACTCAAAATAGCCTCACACACCCTACTTGGCCCAACTCGTGTGGCCCACACGGCCAGACACACAATCGTGTGGCTTACACGGTCTAGTACATGACCATGTGGCGTCAATACTGAGGTTTTGATTTTGCGCAATTCACAAATTAATCGCGTTTAGAGTCATACACCTTACTACTATTGGGATGTCAGCACTGAATCAATGATCCATATTCTTGAACATGACATCCGCATTAACCCAATTAGTAAACTAACGCCAATAATATTTAACTCATACTCATTTAGATATTCAACCAAAGTACTTGGGTGTTCTACCCTTACTAAAAATCTTACAACCAGCCCCTAAATTAGAGTATTTAGAAGACTTACCCAGGAAAAAGAGTGATTTCTACAGCATCTAACTCGTCGGAGAAATATTCGTTCCACGATTGTCACCTAACAAAATCGATCTCAATCCGAAACAATCAATTATCCAATTACCTCCACACGAACAAGAATAACAACATCACATTCTTACAAGGTGAATAACTTAACACTTACACGAAGAGGAATAAAGGGATTGACCACGTGAAAAGATGAAGAACCATAAAAGAAAGAAAGAGAATAGAGGGAGTGGCAACAAGAGAGGAATAAAGGTTATCTATGAAAAAAGTTATGAAAACAAAACACAAGAGAAGAAGATAGAGAGAAAAGGGACGACAGAGAAGGCTTGCAGAAATTAAAATGAAACAAATAGAAAATGAAGAGAGTGGGTGTAACATCCCAAAAATTATGTTATAGTGGGTGTAACATCCCAAAAATTATGTTAGAAGAAATTGAGTTAGTGAAACCAAGAGCAGGTGTGTAACACCCCTAACCCATATCCGTCGTCGGACTAGGGTTAAAGGCATTACCAGACGAATCGGAACATTTAACTTTCATTTCATAAACATCAAAGCATCAGAGATCAACATCAATATAGAGTCCCTTATAAAGGTCTTCAAGACCTAAAACATGTGTCAGAAAAGAGTCGGGATTAAACTGAAGACATATAAAATTTTCCTAAATCTTAAACATTTTTCAAAGAAGTACAGGTCACACGCTCGTGTAAACAGGTCGTCTGCCTTGCATGGCATTAGACATGTCCATGTGTTTAGGCCATGTCAAAACAGGGCATACATACTGACTTACTCACACGGCCACAAGACACGCTCGTGTGCCTTAGCCGTGGTTAAAACTGACTTGGGCCATACGGCTAGCCACACACCTGTGTACCTTGGCCGTGCCTAAGCCTGACTTACAAATTGTAGGGTACCCTAGGGGACACACGACCGTGCCGCATAGCCATGTGACTCATAAGGCTGAGACACACTCCCGTGTCTCTATCCATGTGGAAAAAAATAGGCTATTTGAATAACCAATTTGCCACCCCAATTTTGGGTCAACCTACAAACATCAAACTAAGCATATTTCCACAATAATTTTAGCCAATTTCTAAACCAAATCATACCACATTCATGGCATAACATTATCAACCATTTACAAATCTCAATTCATCAATCAATTAATAACAAAACTTAAACTAAAATCATACTTAAACATATGATCAATACATCATCAAATCAAATGCTCAAAACTTACCAAAACTTCTCAACATTGACCATTTCTTTTCGCCAACCAAAACATACCACAATTTCACATTAGCATCACATACCATATACCATTATAAAACTATAAGTTCTAACACAAACTAGCCATATCACATGGCTAAATATGTACATCACAAAACATAATTCCACAACTTCTAGCCTATACATGCCATACTTTAATATATACATTTTCAAAAGGTACCAAAATAAGATTCGATAGTGTAGTGACGATCCTCGACGATCCTCGAGCTCACAGTAGCTTCGATATTTATAAAACAATGCAAACACACACAAAGTAAGCTTTCAAAATCTTAGTAAGTCATATACAAATAAACTTATCATTTAAAGCATATAAACATCATCAAATTACTTATACTTTAGAGCCAATTACCAACATAAACCTCATATTCATATACTTGGATCATAAATCATCATTTACACATATACTTACCATTCATTTTCAAATATAGTACATAATTTGAGCGTACCTGAATCGGATATATATCCACTTATTCATTCATTTTCTCGGAATGCCCATTTGAACCATTCGAAAACATAAGGATATGCGGATAGCTCAGAGAACATATACAATGCCAATGTCTCAGAAGTAGTCTTACATGTAATCAAACATCGATGCCACTATCCTAAATAGGGTCTTACATGAAATCAAATACGATGTCGATGTCCTAGACATGGTCTTAAATGTAAAACAAAAATCGATGCCAATTTTCCAGACGTGGTTTTACACGAAATCCTATGTCATGACATATGTATCCTAACTATTCCTAAGGTTCGGGCGGGGCTTTTCAGACGTCGAAACTTTGTCGATACTTTCTCGAATAACACATATTAAACTTGGATATTCATTCATCACAATTTGATATCACATGAACAATAATAAATCAATTCAAACACATTTATTGTATATTGACTTACCTCGTACAGATTTGGATAAACTGAATCGGTTACTCGACGACTTTCGACTTTCGACTTTCGACTTTCCCCGATCTAATTCCGTATTATTTAGTTCCCAATATAAATCAATTAAAATTTAACTTATTCAATGACACATTCATTCAAAACAATCCATATACACACAATTGGGGCATTTTGCAAAGTAGTCCTCACATATTTACATTTTGACACTTTAGTTCCTAATTCACAAAATCACAAAATACACAAAATTTGCTTGTACACAAGCTTAGCCAAATTTTCATAGCTATCATACAAGTCCATAAATTTCATTTATTTTACATTTAGTCCCTCAAAATAACATATTCACAATTTAGCCCAAATTGCTCAAATTCATCAAAAATCCAAAGACAAAACATATAAACCCAACATTAAACTTTTATATTTCAACATATAACATCAAAAAGCTCATGAATTTATCCATGGCACATTTTAAAATCATTAACAAAATCAGAAATTAAGGCATTGGTTTGATAGTATACGAAGCAACGATTACAAAAAATAGAAATTATCAAAAACCGAGTTAAAATAGACCTTTAATCAAGCTAGATGTTGGCCGAATGCTTCAAACACATAAACCTAGCTTTTTTTTCTTCAATTTCGGCAAACAAGATGATAAAATGCACAATTTCCATGTTTTGTTATAATTAATAAACATTTATATTCGTTTTACCATTTTAGCCTTGCTATTTTTATTAGAATTAAACTATCTAATGTCTATGTTATTTAATTCATTCAATGGTCAAATAACATCATAAGGACCTCACAATCATAAATCCAAATCAAATAGGCACTTTTAACATATAACAGATAACTTTTACATTTTACACGATTAGGTCCTTTTATCAAATTGAGCACACAAACAACCAAATTTTCAAACTAAACTTTCACATATGCTAATTCACACATCAAAAGCATTAAAAATAATATTTAAATATTTTTCTGGCTCAGAGATGTGGTCTCAAAACCATTGTTCCGACTAGGGTCAAAACCAAACTGTTACAGGTCGTCTCTCAATTTTGAGTTAAGAACTCGAAAAGTTTGCAAGCAATTTATTCTGGTTCAATGGTTAAGTGTTGTGTTTATGAGTGTGACGTTCTAGGTTTGAATCCCGCCTCTTGAATTTTTTCTATTTGATTAAACCCCATCTTAGGACATTTGGGTTATAAGTTATTTTTGATCAATTGATGACAAGAATGAGCCTGTTGGTTCAATGGTTAAGCTTTTGTATACTATTTAGTCTTGTGTTTGAATCCTTATGACTTTTCCTTGAGAGGTAGTTTTATTTCCTTTTAAGTTAACTAAACTTCCCCAGAAAACTTATTGGGTTCTTCATACTTTTTTATTTATTATTTCTATTCCTCAATTTTTTTCCTATTTGTTTTGAATTCTTTCTCTTCAAATCATCTTTTCAGTTTCTATCTTGTGTTAAATTGGTTCTGTACAGGGTCTGACTTCTCCTTCTAGGTTTATTTTGTTATCGATTTTGGAATTGTTTGTGTTGCTTCTGCATCAAAATCGTATCATATGTGTAACGAAAACCCGATTTTCTGTGATTTTTAAACACCAAAAAAAGATGGTTGTCGACGCCACACGGTCATGTGGTAGGCTATGTGTCAAGCCGCATGGTAAGTCACATAACTCACTGTTTTGGAAATAGGGTCACATGGGTCAGAGACACGGGCGTGTGTCCAAGCCGTGTGAGAGATATGTTGGGTTTTGGGTCACACGGGCATGTGCTAGGCCGTGTGATAGGCTGTGTGATAGGCCGTGTAACCCATACTTTTAAGCCACACGGTCGTGTACTAAGCCAAGTGGCAGGCCGTGTGAGATGTTAAGAAGGCCACACGGGCTTATGCTAGGCCATATGACCACAAGGGCCAGACACCTAGGCCGTGTGAATCCACACGGATGTGTGGGCCAAAAATCAAATTTTTTTCTTGGGGTCGTATTCATCGTTTGAATCAAACGTAAGCCTACCGTAGGGTCTGTATGATTTGAATTAGGCTATATAATTGATATCTAATTATCTGGTGATGAATAACTGGTTATCGGTATGTATGTATGATATGTTTTAACCTAAGTAAGTATGATTTGTTAGTGCATAATGTGCTCTTATTTAAGGTATGCGATTTATCCAGCCATGATACGTATTCTATTAATTTGGATGGTACGCCTCTGTTGATTAAGAGTATGTGATATTCAAATATGTTGAATTGTTTGGTACTAATTCTAATTTATAACCATGCATGTGACTTCATGGAAAATCTGATATGGTCTGTTGGTGTTAGATAAATCTGTAGTACAAAGCATGGACTCTCACGCTTTCTGATTTTGTTATTGGATGATAGCATGCCCTACATACTTATCACTCTAATTATGTATTTGTTTGTCATGACACATTGCATGGGGTTTGGAATAATGTGAAAGGAGGTAGTTCTGGCAGTTTAATAATCTGTGGGTTATCCACAATATCTATTCTGGCAGCTTGACTGCAACATAGTGGCTTGACTACATTTGTATCTGATCTGGTAGTTTAAATGCAATATGATACACCATTATTGTCGGGCAACCTAGGGTGACAGATCATCATTGTCGGGCAACCCGGGGTGACCTGTTTGGTGTGTTTTGGTTGGATGAGCTCAAGGGAAACTCTACCTTGGTGTGTAGTAGAGTTGGGTAGGATATTTTCTGAAAAATCTACATTCTATTTTTCTGAAGAATACTGCATTGGCATACTCATACAACATTTGTTCTATTATACAATTGTTATGGAAATCTCCATTATCTTTTGTTTTGTTTTGCTCTGGTTATATGATCATTTTGAATTCCTTGCGTCACTTTGATTTGTATATTGTGTTTTGTTTGATCTTCATTTGATTTGGGTTATTCATTGAACATTATACCTCACCTTTATGTTTGTTCTCAATTGTTTAGGTAACCCTCTGACTTAGGATCAGACGACTTATGGGACCTCGGATTGTTTTCGCAAGTATGAAAATGTGATGATTTTCGTAATTAAATTGGTTTGAACTTTGGGTTTGTAATTTGTTTCTGAACTTGTTTTTGGGTTGTTATTAATTTGTCAGTAACGGATATTCTCAACAGTGGATATTCCAAAATCACTCAAGTCGAAAAAATGGATTTTGGTTTTCAAAAATTAAAACTCCGAAAAGATTTTTCGCTACTAATCAAGTAGTCTTTTGAAGGTTTTCTAACTTACTAAAATCATTTTTGCAATGTGCTCGTGTAACACTTCCATATTCGGTCTCAACTTCTAGGCCGGGTTTGGGGTGTTACAGTGGGGAGTGAGAGAGAAACTTTAGAGGATATTCTCCTTTAAAAAATAAGATAAAATAAAACTAAATCAAATATATTATTATTGAGTTAGGATTTTACCCAAATTCTCATGTTTTATACGATACAGTAAGAGGGAATAAAAATTAATTTTGTTTTGGGCACCACAAGATTCAAACTTAAGACTTGTAGGTAAGCTAAAGTCTTATCACTGAACCAACAAGCTCATTCTTATTAACAAATTTACAAGAATAAAAGATAACCAACATGTCACTAGTCAAGTGAAAAAAAAAACAAAAATTTAAGGGAAGGGATTTGAACACAATACCTCAAACACATAAACAAAACACTTAGCGATCAAACCAAATTGATTACTTAACATATTTTGGCTAATCAAAACTAAGAAATCTGGGGTGTTACACACAAACTTAAATTGTTCTATCACTCCTAAGTGTAAGATTATATGGTTCTTAAGCATGTATAGATCTGAACCCCAAACTTTAGTCATTGCATATACATTTTTACAATAGAGAAGAGCAATCATAAGAATATGCAAACAAGTTGGAGATCCCAAAGTTTATGACAAGTAAATACTTTCACTCACATCCTTCAATAATCATATATCTTAATCAAAATTCAAACCAAACTAATTAATTCTATAAAAAAAAGAACTAATAAAAAAATAAAAACAAATACCTCCACATAAAAAGTCCAATAATTAAACACGAGAAGTGTTTTATAAATCCATAAAGATGTGAATAGAGAATTAAATAAATTGAACTTATTCATAGAAATAGAATCAAATTTCAAAAGAAATTTATTAGACTTAGGTCATTGTGGATGAGAAGTTGTGACTATGAGCAACTTCTATAGCAAATAGAAAAATATAATTCCCAAGCAAATTTTGAGCAGTCATTGATTCTCATGGTTCTTGAACCATACACTTAAATTTTAATGCTTTTAATACTTGGAGTCCAACAAAATTTTGACATAAATTAAGATTCCATTACCGTTGGGTAAGATAGTACTCATAACATGTTATGAAATAATCTAATGAAAATTAAATTAAAGAAAAATAAAAATAAAAAGAGATAATATAATAGAAAGACAAATAAAAAACCTTTTATTTAATTTCTTTTCTATCTCCACAAGTCTTATACATGTTTATTTTTATATGCCTTCTAATATAATTAATTACAAAGAATAAAATAGAAAATTAATGATTGGGGTTAGGTGAAAAAAATTCACTTATCGATGTTAGACCAAAAATGGAATCAAATTCAAATAAAATCAAATTCATTTATTAATAAAGAAGAAAAGTCAAAGCTTGTGATTTTAATACTACTTTTATGACACATGTTTTACTTATCCGTACACTTCACAAATATTTATTTCTTTTTCAAGATGACATCCGTTAGTTCGATAACATGTTGGGGTTAATTTTGATTCGAGCTAATTTAAAGTGAATTGTTTTTTTTTTGAGTTATTTCGAGTTGTAGTTATTTTTAGATTTAAGTCATTTTGATTTTGGATTTCAAGGTTGGGTTTTTCAAGTCGGATCATTTCAAGTTCATATTATTTTAAGTTATGTGTAACCTTTTAAACTTGGCCTAAACGTTATGGTTAGATTAAGAAGGTTACATTAGCCACCGAATGGTTAAATTAACTTACGCTATTTTTGAAGACTTTTTAAAAAACTCATTTTTAGAGAAAACTGTAATTGTACTTTGAGTTAACTTAAAAGCATTCATTCATTAGGTCGTGTGTACTTAGGATTCATTTTATTGTTGATAGTGTTGTTTTAGAAAAATAGTTTTCTTGTCTCTCTTCTTTAAAAAAAAAACTCAATGTTAAACTAATGCAGCGGAAAAACCATTTTTCAAGTCATTTTGGAAACTTAGTTGCCTTATCAATTTGTTTTTCAAAAATGGTTCCTTTGCAATGCAGCAGAAACTAGGGAACAATATCAAATTTTACTTAAGTCCAATATCATGCAAAAATAATTAACCAAAAATCCCTAAAAGAAAAGCTACCAAGCCACTAACCAAAAATAATTAAAAATTACAAACCAAAACCAATAAAGACTTAATAATACTTAATTAAAAAAATAATAATCCAAGGTCCAAGTTGATTCTCCGAATGCCAAGTCCAGTCCTAATTTTGAAGTTTACCTAAAAAGTTAAACACTATTGGGGGTGAGCTTATGAAAAGCTCAGTGTGAGTCGAATAATTATTTAAACGGGCAAAAACATCAAATATAGTGAAACATATTAGCATTAACAGAAGAAAATAGAACCATCATAGGAATTTCATGTCATTACATAGCCATTAACAAATTTATGTCAAACGACATATGAGCATAGGTCATCATTCATTCGAGTAACAATCATTAATTTCGATACCATTCAAGACAACAAAATACAATGCATAGCATAAATTAATAACATTCGAATATGTTGTGCACATGATGCAATGCAAAAAGGTTCCTACCTATACAATCCGCTACACACCACGAGTTCCCCAAAACCCGTCTGCCAAACTCCAAAATATTATGAGCATAGCTCGATGTGGTAAAACCACTGAATAATCAATAATGCAGAAAATTTGTTGGATATCAAATAGAGAGATACAGTCGCCAATAACGTATAATATGCGATAAAATCGCCAATCCCCTCGGTACTCCAGGTGCAGTGCACTGACTACGAATAATGTCGACTTATTATGTTGCCGGTACTCCACGGAACTCCTCTGTCAACCACAAAATCCCAACCCAATGCATATGCTATATGTCACACAATCCCATACATAATCATATCTCAATACTTTTCACATTCATTTGACATGCTCAGCATGACCTCAATAATCACATACTTTCAGTAAATGGAAACAGTATTCCAATCTTTCAAATTACCATTGTGTTGGTATCAATCAATATCGTTCATTTTCACATACTTTACGGATTTTCATTGTGCATAAATAGCACTCTTTTCAATACACAATATAACAAATATCTCATGCATGTAAATCATACATAAATTTAATATCTCAACACAATATATCATTCAATCAAACGTTCTCATATCTCATAACTCAAATATGCAATTACAAACTCAATCAAACATCCATACTATCAAACTAGAAATTTTGCCAACATGTCAATCTTTTAAGGCTTGAAACATACCTGGTTCGGCCACTCACAAAATCAATAATTTGGCTATTAAGACAATCTAATCAGCAATCTAATTTATCATATATAACATGATATTTAATATTTTCAAACAATTTTATGAGTTTAGGACACACACCTTATTTTTTGTTTCCTCGCAACACACTAGCGAATAATCCAATTTTCCTTAATAATTCCTTAAACGAACCAAAACCAAAATTCAGTATAAATTCAATTAGTTTACCATTAAACCATCCCCCAAACACCCACTTATGAGTTCAAACCAATCTTTGAAATTATAACTATTTTATGAATCTAAACTAGTTAGATTCCTTACACTGTATCAATGCGAACCATACGTATAATCGTTCTTCGCCTTTACGGATGATTTAGGGCATTTGGGTTAGCACCTAATTCAATAATATACTAGAAAATTAGTAGCTAATTAATGATTAAATCCCTTCATTTAATCAATTCATAACCTTTACCTAACAACTATTTCGAAATAACAAACTAGTTACCCTTAATTGCACTTACACTTCACGATTTATGAGTTTCGAATGGCCAATCGATCAAGAACATTTTTCCCTAACTGAAATAAATTTAAAAGCTGATTAAGAGGGTTGAAGAACACAAATTAAGGCTTGAAAAATATAAGCAAGAATCGAGACACAAAACAACCCCCTTTCTTGCACATAGGCGCACGCACCACCCATGGTGGCCAAAATTGGGGTTGAAATTTAAAACGGTTTGGGATCTCATTAAAATCTGGAAAAATACCTTTAAAATCAATTAAAATCCACCAAATTCCAAATCTGAAAATTTTGGTTTTTAATTGACAAACTTAATCAAGAAATTAAAGAGAAAAGAGACCTTACCCAAGCTAGTCGAGAGAAACTGTAATGCCCCGAATTTGGGCCTAGAAGTATTGGGCCTTGAGTATGGGTCCGTAAGGAGGTTGTATATAAGTATTTAATTGTACAAGGAAATGAAACAATTAAATGTCTGCGTTAGTGGTTAATGGCCTTGAGAAATCTTGGGTTCAAACCTAGGCTTTAGCAAAAATTTTGGTAAAAAGTGAATAAAACCCTGGGTGCTTGGATGAAGGCCTTTTAAATTATTGTGGTAAACAAATGATACAAGGAAGCCTGTGGTGGAGTGGCAAGGTAGCGTGTTGTGTAACTGTGAGGTCTAAGGTTTAAGTCTTGGGATGCGCAATGGAGTATTTATTTTACTGTTTGAGTTGTGTAGGAGGTGGAGTTGGACTGGAACTCTGTGGTTGAAGTGGTCATAAGGAAATAAGGAATTTTCCTAATAGTTGAAAGTAATCCCACATCGGGAAGCTAACATGGGAATTGGTGAGAAGTGGGCTTTAAATAGAACGAATCAGATGAGTTGGTGGAAAAAAAAAGGTATTAAGACCCAATGCAAGATGTGCCAAGGTTGGTGATCGTGGCCTACTTCGGCGCGTTCTCATAAACAGGTGTGTATCATGCCCTTCTTTGTTGGAAGTTGGCAAAAGCCGAAAAGCCGAAACCTCGGCATTCAGGACCTCATGAGCGTGCGAACACACGTGGGGCGAGCCAAGCACACAAGTCATGGGTGATAGACTGTAGAGGCCGCCAGGGCGTTCTCGTGTGCTGGGGCTATTCTGGGCCTCGAACGACCAAATGGGCCCATGGGCCTACTTGTGTAAGCTTCACTGATAAGTAGGATGTAGATAGACTTGTCATGTCGCTCACACCACTTAGGTAGTTCTGGGCCACGTTGAGTGATAAACCGTAATTTATACATATTTTTATCCCATGCTTAGCACATTTATGGATGATTTCTCCTTATATTTGGTAAATTCAATGCTCCTAATCTTTTAATTTCATATTTTATACTTAGGTGAGCATAGGAGAGTAAAAAGAGCAAAAAATGGGCCGAAAACAAAAAAAAATGGGCCAACTTGGGAAATCAACACAGCCTGGACTTCCCTATACGGGTATACCATACGCCCGTGTAGTGTTAGCAGACTCTAACACGGCCTGGACTTCCTTACATGGGTAGACCACGTGGCCGTGTCTATTCAACAGACTCTAAAACGGTTTGAAGAACTCACACACGGGCGTGTCCCTATCAGGCCCAAGTCTAGTTCTAATAGGAAAAGGGCACCTTGGAGGGTTTTGAGGCATTCTAAAGCCTATTTAAACACACTAGAGGATGATTAAAAAAGAAACACAGAGTAGGAGGCAAGGAATTACTCGAAGAAAGCCGATTGATCCATTTCAGAAGCCGGATTATCCTTCAAGACTAAAGATCTCCCTTTAATTTCCTTTAGGAGTTTTTGGGTTTTCTTTATTTTTTGTTATTATTATTCATTTGAGATTTTTTCTTTTACACTTATGAACTAAAACCCCTAAATACCTAAGGGGAATGAAACCTAAGACAGATCTTGTTATTATTTTCTGAATTATATGATAAATATTTGACTTGTTCTTAATTATGAGTTCTTAATTCTTGCTTTAATATTCCAGGATATTGATTCAAGTATTGATGTGCTTATTCAGAGGAGCAAAAGTCTTTGTCTAAGAGTAGATATAGCATAATAAAGCAAAGTTGATTGCACCCCTAGACATAGGGCGACATAATTTTGCCGGATTAGGGTGAAACCTAATAAGGGAATCCATAGATCGAGTTAATGCAACACTAGGGGTTTTAATTAAAAAGAGATTTCAATTAATCAACCTAAGGTTAGACGTTTTTAGTCTCGAGAGAGATAATAATATAACTTAAGGATTTCTACGGATCAAGTTAAGTGAATAAATCGTCTGATTCAGAGTCAAATAACAAGTGAAGTCTATGTGGATTTTCCCTTAGGTATTGTCCAAATCAATCAGTTTTTCCCAAAAGTATTTCCCCAATTTACTCTCTGTGCATTCTTAGTTTAGTTAATTAGTTTAGTTAAAACAAATCCCCTTAATTTTAGGTTAGATAATAAAAAGAAAGTTAATACTAGTACTTTTAGTTCCTATGGGTTCAACATCCCGGTCTTGCTATAAACTATACTACTGTTCGATAGGTGCGCTTGCCTTCATCGTGATAATAGTTAGTTTTCAAGTATGGTCAATTATAAATTTAAAACTTATCACGATTTGACGAACATCAAGTTTTTGACCCCAATATCTATATAAACCCCCACTATTCATCATCCCCTTTCCAAAACCCTAACCTTAGCCGCCGAAATCTCTCCCTTCTCACCGACCGGCCACCCCTAAACTCTCCACTCTTCTTCCATTTTTTTTCCTTTCTTTCCCCTTTCCCCTCTTCTTACCCTTGCAAGAATCACACGACCTCAATACCCACACCCGTAGCCGACCCCAACCATACCCCACAATCACGCCGTTGCTACTCTGGCCACCGGTCCTCCGCTGACAATTTTCTCATCTCTTTTACTTTCTTTCGATGCTTACTATCATGATAATCTTAATTTTTACCCTATTATTTACATTTTTCTACTAATTGCTTATCATACCATCCTCATTCTTAGGATTTATTTCACGTATTTTATATCATTTTCTTACCATTATTAGCTACTTTAATCTTTTTCGTGTTGAATCTAGTCATGCTATCACTATGCCATTTGCCATAACATTCTGTCATCAAGTTTGATTGCTTTTGGTTGAGTCTTGTTAGTGTTAGTAGTTTTTGGTTGAGTTTATTAGTTTAATTCATGGTTAATTTCTTGTCAAATTTGTTAGTATATGTTGTATTTTCTATTTATTAGGATATAATAGTAGTTCTTCTTGCAGGTATATCATGTCAAATCCACGAGGCAAGAAGACTGTCGTCCCCGCCTCAAAGAAGTGCAAAGGAGCAACATCCTCCTTGGGTCCTACCATCAAAATTCGGCACCCATTCCTACAGTTTCCCCTGGGACCTCAGGAGGAACTTTTTCAGATACTACGAGCTCGAACCTTAGGTTGAGCAGTTACATTGATTAGGCTGCACTCGAGCAGATCCAACTCGCTGACGCTGTCTGGGCCCTCCTTACTACTGACCCGTGAGGGCTCTTATTCGAGATCATCGAGCCGACGTACCTCGAGGTCACACTCGAACTCTGCTCAACCTTCCACCTTCAAGTTGTTATGACAGAGTTCGGTGATCCTAGAACGGTCCAGTTCTGTCTCGGAGGTTTAGTTTGCCAGCTGAGTGTGGCTGAGTTCGGAGTCGCACTAGGATTATATACAGAGGAGTTCATGTATGACGACGACTTTGACAACCTCCATCGCCACATCCACTACTCTCCTTCGAACTGCTGGAAGGCTCTAGTCCCTGCTTCGACCACTTATGACCTCAGCCACTCGAAGTCATCGGCTCTCGCCTCATCCCTGTGATATTTACACACCATCCTAGCCCACACCCTGACGGGCCAGAGAGAGAGCACCGGCGTCGTCAACACCAATGACGCTTACGTTTTATGGAGCATGGCGTATAGGCACGTATTCGACCTCACCTATTTCATTTCCCTCACCATTCGCCATCAGACGGAGCGGCACAGAAAAGGAGTCATTTCCATAGGCCCTTATGTGACTCGCCTGGCGCAGTACTTCGGTCTCCTCAACATGGTGGCGCAAGCATCCTCCCTCACTCTTATCGATCAGATGTTCCCACAGGTAGGGGTATACAAAATTCGGGTAAAATAAAAAAAATTCAGTTAATCGAACGAATTCGGTTAATCGGTCGGTTAACCAAACGAATTCGGTTAATCGGTCGGTTAACCGAATTAAATCAGTCGGGGTCGATTAATAATTTTTTTAGTTTTCGATTAACGGTTAATTCGGTTCGAAACTAGTTGATTAATCAAAATTTTTCGGTTTAACTAAAAAATTAATAATTAAAATTATAATATATAAATAGCCCACTATTCACTCAATTTCAATCCAACATAAACCAAAATACCCAATCTAATATAGATTAACCCAAGTACCCAACCCAACCCAATTTCCCAACCCAATTATAAAAATTACAAATAAATTAATAAGTAAAAATAAAAATCTAAAACTAAAAATAAAAATAAAAATAAAAAACATATAATTTTATACAAATAATTCGGTTAATTCGGTTAATTTGGGTAATTCAGGTAATTCAATTAATTCTGTTAATTTTATACTTATTTTAACCAAAAATTAAAAAAACATATAATTTTCGGTTAATTCGATTAACCAACCGAATTAAACGAAAAAATTTCGGTCCGATTAATTGTTTGAAAAAATTTCGGTTTAGTTAACGGTTAAAAATTTTGAAAGGTTGGTTAATTCGGTTAATGTTATTTCAGGTCGGTTAACCGATTGAACACCCCTACCCACAGGGCATTTCGAGTATGCTGCATATGAAGATGATCGAGTGACGATGTGGATTTGATCCTCCCCAGTACCGCCTCGTCCAATCAGCCAAGCAGGAGGACCCAGAGAACATTACTGATTATGTCCTTCCACCTCACAAGGATTCAGCCTCTCAGCCGCCGCCTATTCATCATCCAGTTCATGTGGCGGCTTCACTCACTGACATCTCTGAGTACCTCACTCGATTCGAGCCGCAATGTTTTCGTCGCTTTGACCACATTGATGCAACTCTACATCAGATTTGTCAGCACCTTCACATCTCATCGCCGCCCCCACCTCGTGAACCATCTGGCGATGAATATGTTTAAAGAATTTTTTTTATGTTTTTACTTTTTATCTTTTTAAAACTACTTTTTATTTTATTTTTCTTTAATTTTATTTTTACTTCATCCTTAGGTTTTATAATTTATATTAAACAATTTATACTTTCGGCCATTTCTTTACGAGTAATCATGCTACTTTATATTTCCTAAAGAGTTATTGATTCTATCGCAGTTATAAAGAGCTCCAACGCTCACTATTACTTAGGAATTTGCAACTCCAATGGAAAAGGTCCTCTACGACTGCCATGCCTTGCTCGACCACGACCATAGCTACCACTAGTTGTAATATTCTTTTGACGCAGCACTTGTGGAACCCAACCTTTACCACCACCGGAGTATCCTCCTCCAATCTCATCCTTGCCTTGGTCGATTACTCTCCATAACTCCAAGTCAAGGATTCCATTTAACATTCAGGAATTTTCACTTCTCTTGCTATCTTATGATCTTATATCTATATTTTTCAGTAAATCTAACTTTGTACATTGAGGACAATGTACATCTTAAGTGTGGGTGGTTATTTATATCATTATCAAAAAAATCCTTAAATTTTGTTCTCAAATAATCTTATCATATCATTATTAGAATTAATTTTGATCAATTTATGATTTTTATTGATATGTCTTAAATTAAAACATAGGCATTCATACATTGATTGTTAGACTTTAAGGAATTAGAGAATCAAACATGAGAAAGTTGATTTTTGAGAAGTAAAAATTTTTAGGTTGTTTCCCCAAGTTTAGTTATTATCTTGAGTTGAAATTCACAGGTTAAACATCAAAAAGCCATAATTTTTGTGAGATCTTGAGCCTTTAAAGCATATATTATTTCTTTCATGCTTACTTTTATTGTTGCTTTGAGGGCGTCAATATCGAATTGTTATTCTAGAACTTGCTTGATTATGCATGTCAAGACCACACCTTTGATTTGATATGTTGAGATGATAAAGGCATTTAGGTTTAACCCACTCACTCCATAAAAGCCTACCTTCATAATTAACCCTTAGTGAACCCCCTTAAGCCTAACAAACCATTCATTGATTTACCCTCAATATTAATCCATAACCCGTTATTGATGAAATCCCCTCATTTGATCCCTATTTTTGTCGAGATTTGATTTGAATAAATTGCTTAGCTATGTTTTATTTTTGATAGTTAGCAAAGTTTTATGTTAATTTAACTTGTTCTTAAAAAATACATACATACATACATATTAGTAGTAATTCTTTGTTTTTGAGCTTAAGTATTTAATTCCATATTCCATGAAGAAAAGCTCAATTCTAGGTTTTTTTAATTAGGAATGTAATTTGTCAGTTTTAGTATTTTTCTAGTTAGGTAATTTTTCAATTCAATCTCGATTTTAACCTTTTCTTTCAGCTTGTGACCACACCCCCTAACCAAAGCCACATTACAACCCTCTAAAGACCTTTTGATTGATGTATCATCTCAATATATAGTGGTCGAGATTTGATTTTCACGCAAGCCTATGGTAATAACTTTTTATATTGACTGTTGAGTGCTTCATTTTTTGTCCTTAAACACTTCGAGTGATTTGAGTGAATCGTTAGTAAGGATGTTGAATTCTGTGATATTTTGAATCAAAGGTGATTACTTAGATGAGGGAAGACACCTAATGTTTTCATGATAAAATGCTCAACTTGGAATGTTTGAAACTTTGATGTTCTTCTAGTCGAATTCTTAATGTATCATTACTTATGGTTTATTTTAAGATATTATTGATAGGAATTATAAGTTAAGAAAAATGAATTCTTAATTGTGAATTGAGGATTTTGCTTGAGGATAAGCAAACGCTTAAGTGTGGGGGTATTTGATAAACTGTAATTTATACATATTTTTATCTCATTCTTAGCACATTTATGGATGATTTCTCCTTAGATTTGGTTAATTTGATGCTCCTAATCCTTTAATTTCATGTTTTATACTTAGGTGAGCATAGGAGAGTAAAAAGAGCGAAAATCAGGCCGAAAACGAAGAAAATGGGCCAACGTAGGAAATCAACACGGCCTGGACTTCCCTACACTGGTATACCACAAGCCCGTATAGTGTTAGCAGACTCTAACACGGCCTGGACTTCCTTACACGGGTAGACCACACGGCCGTGTCTATTCAACAGACTCTAACACGGTTTGAAGCACTCGCACACAGGCGTGTCACACGGGCGTGTCCCTATCGGGCCCAAGTCTAGTTCTAATCAGAAAAGGGCACCTTGGAGGGCTTTAAGGCATTCTAAAGCCTATTTAAACACACTAGAGGAGGATTAAAAAAGAAACACAGAGTAGGAGGCAAGGAATTACTCGAAGAAAGCCGATTGATCCATTTCAGAAGCCGAATTATCCTTCAAGACTGAAGATCTCCCTTTAATTTCCTTCAAAAGTTTTTGGGTTTTCTTTATGTTTTGTTATCATTATTCTTTAGAGATGTTTCCTTTTACACTTATGAACTAAAACCCCTAAATACCTAAGGGGAATGAAACCTAAGACAGATCTTGTTATTATTTTCTGAATTATATGATAAATATTTGACTTGTTCTTAATTATGAGTTCTTAATTCTTGCTTTAATATTCCAGGATATTGATTCAAGTATTGATATGCTTATTCAGAGGAGCAAAAGTCTCTGTCTAAGAGTAGATATAGCATAATTAAGCAAAGTTGATTGCACCCCTAGACATAGGGCGACATAATTTTGCCGGATTAGGGTGAAACCTAATAAGGGAATCCATAGATCGAGTTAATGCAACACTAGGGGTTTTAATTAAAAAGAGATTTCAATTAATCAACCTAAGGTTAGACGTTTTTAGTCTCGAGAGAGATAATAATATAACTTAAGGATTTCTACGGATCAAGTTAAGTGAATAAATCGTCTGATTCAGAGTCAAATAACAGGTGAAGTCTAGGTGGATTTTCCCTTGGGTATTGTCCAAATCAATCAGTTTTTCCTAAAATTATTTCCCTAATTTACTTTCTGTGCATTCTTAGTTTAGTTAATTAGTTTAGTTAAAACAAATCCCCTTAATTTTAGGCTAGATAATAAAAAGAAAGTTAATACTAGTACTTTTAGCCCTGTGGGTTCGACATCCTGGTCTTGCTATAAAGTATACTATTGGTCGATAGGTGCGCTTGCCTTCATCGTGATAATAGTTAGTTTTCAAGTACGATCAATATATATTTAAAACTTATCACAATTTAACGATCATCATTGGGCCTAAATGGGTCGTGTGGGCCTAATAAGCTCGTGGGCCCCGCACGAATTGAATCTGCAACTTGTGATAATTATTGAACTGGGCTATGTAGGTCACATAGCCGTATCTAAACTTGAGCTAAATGGGTCGTGTGGGCCACACGAGCGTGTGAGATTTTGGGCCAGGCCATGTGATCTACACGGGCAAGGCCAATTTAAGTCGTGTGACCCACAAGGGCAGGGCACACGGGCGTGTGAGCCCAATTAATGTGAAATGTTCTGTAAGGTTGCACGGGTCGCCTAAGTCGACTGTGACCTAATTGTAGGAACGGTAAGCATTACTTAGACCCCATACTCCGATTGATTACTGATTTGTATGCAAAAGCATGTTGTTATAAGCATGTGTAATTGTCTGACTCTGTATATATATTCTGCCATCATATTGATATGATTTGATATCTGTATACGAGCATGCCATATTAATCTGTTGTATTGCATTGGGTTGGATTGTTGTGAAAAAAAGAGAGACTGAAAGGCTTTTAGCCTACTATCTGGCAGCTATGCTGCCTGTATCGGATATGTACCGTTTTATGGTACCATTTGGTGTGTAGGGTTGGATGGGTTGATTTTATCCCCATACTTGGTGTGTAGGACTGGGTTGGTCGATTCTATCCCCACATGATGTGTTGGGTTGGACGGAGATGGTATGCAGGGTTGGATGAGATAGCATGCATCCATGCATTCACACATTCTGTTTTGTTACTGAGATGGGCTAGGCCCAATTGATTCTGTTATTGGCTGTGACCCAAATGATATTGTAACAGGCTTTGGCCCACGTATGCTCTGAACTAGATTGTACTGTTATTGTTAAAGGGCTCTGGCACAGACTGTTTTTGTTTCTGTATACTGACTGTTACTCTAGTAAGGGGATTACACACTGAGTTTTCATAAACTCACCCCATTTATTAAATTGTGCAGGTAATGCCCAGGGTTAGGTGGATCAGCGTCTTAGAGGGACTAGGAGACGACCACACAAATGCACATGTTTTTTCTATTTTGTTTATTTAGATAAGCACTTTGGTTTTTTTATTTGGGTTGTATTAAGGCCTCTTTATTTTCCTAACTTTTTAGTTGGGAAATTTATTTAGTATGCTTAATATCTGTTAGAAGTAGGGCACGGTTTTTTTTAAACAATAATTGGTTTTCAAAATATCACGTCTCCGTAACTGTTTAAAAGTAAGCTTCCGCAGCAAGTAAGGTTTTAAGGAAATTAACATTTCACAAATTTTAAAATGGCCAGAGGTTTGAATAGTAAGAAGGGTTTTCAATAAGAACCTGGTTTTCGAAAAACACTTCTATGTGACACGCTAGATTCGGGCCTAACTTTTGGGCCGAGTTTGGGGTGTTACATTTAGTGGTATCAGAGTCAAGTTCCAAAACTCGGCTGTGGAATTGGTTTTAAAATTAGATTTTTGAAAGAATTGTTTTAAAAAGGTTTGAAAAGATTTGAAGTATTTGAAATGTTTTTCTGAATATTTTCCTAAAAGTGTGGTTACCGAGTCTCCCGCGTCGAATCCATAAGTTTTCTGTGAGGCTGTATTTAAAGTTAGATTTTGTATTTATTCAGTGTATGTTCTAGAAATCAAAATTTTTTTAAGTTAGCAACAATACTGTGATGGATTCCGAAGGCAAGCAAGGTCGCGAGGAGTTGTCCGTCTCCTTAGAACATAAAATGGTTCAGGAAACTATAGTCAAGATAAGCCCGCCAACTTCGGGTAACAATAACCCAGAGCTTTGTACGGAGGCACTGACCCGGTTGGTAAGGAAAGTGCTGGAAGAAGTGTTCGAGGCAAGAGTTAAGGCGTATGGTGAAACACTTCAGGCTAGGCGCTTGGAGTGCAGCAGAAAGAGGGATCATAGTTCCTTTTAAGTCAAGTGTGTTTTGTTTGGATGTGATGTTTGAATATAGAAATTGTATACATGTGTGGTAAATATCTATTTGTTTCTGTGGTTAGATGTTTGGTTGGGTGTGAGAGGTTTTGAGATTAAGTTAAAAAGTGTATTAGTGTAGTTTGGAACTAGAGTGCGCAGCGGGAACGTAATGGTGTAGATTGAGCTAAGTACTTGTTCAGATAGTTGGAAATTTCAAGGACGAAATTTCTATAAGGGGTAGAATTGTAATGCCTCGAATTTGGGCCTAGAAGTATTGGGCCTTGAGTATGGGTCCGTAAGGAGGTTGTATATAAGTATTTAATTGTACAAGGAAATGACACAACTAAATGTCTGTTTTAGTGGTTAATGGCCCTGAGAATTGTTGGAGAAATCTTGGGTTCAAACCTAGGCTTTAGCAAAAATTTTGGTAATAAGTGGATAGAACTCTGGGTGCTTGAATGAAGGCCTTTTAAATTATTATGGTAAATAAATGGCACAACGAAGCCTGTGGTGAAGTGGCAAGGTGGCATGTTGTGCAACTGTAAGGTCTAAGGTTCAAGTCTTGGGATACGTAAGGGAGTATTTATTTTTCTGTTTGAGTTGTGTAGGAGGTGGAGTTGGACTGGAACTTTGTGGTTGAAGTGGTCATAAGGAAATAAGGAATTTTCCTAATGGTTGAAAGTAATCCCACATCGGGAAGCTAACATGGGAATTGGTGAGAAGCTGGCTTTAAATAGAGTGAATTAGATGAGTTGGTGGAAAAAAAAAGGATTAAGACCCAATGCAGGATGTGCCAAGGTTGGTGATTTAGGCTACTTCGGCGCGTTCTAATAAACAGGTGTGTATTCACGCCCTTCTTTGTTGGAAGTTGGCAAAAGCCGAAACGCCGTAACCTCGACATTCGGAGCCTCACGAGCGTGCGGACGCACGTGAGGTGAGCCAAGCCCACAAGTCATGGGCAATAGACTGTAGAGGCCGCCACAAGCATTCTCGTGTGCTGGGGCTATTCTAGGCCTCGATGGGCCAAATAGGCCTCGTAGACCCACTTGTGTAATCTTCACTGATAAGTGGGATGTAGATAGACTTGTCATGTCGCGCACACAACTTAGGTAGTTCTAGGCCACGTTGGGCCTAGATGGGTCGTGTCGGCCCAATGGGTTAGTAGGCCCCACACGGATTGAATCTGTAACTTGTGATAATTATTGGACTGGGTTATGTAGGTCACATAGATGTATCTAAACTTGGGCTAAATGGGTCGTGTGGGCCACACGGGCGTGTGGGACTTTGGGTCAGGCCGTGTGATCCACACGGGCAAGGCCAATTTGGGCCGTGTGACCCGCACGAGCGCATGAGTCCAATTAATGTGAAATGTTCTGTAAGGTTGCACGGGTCACCTAAGTCTACTGTGACCTAATTGTAAGGGCGGTAAGCGTTACTTAGACCCCATACTCCGATTGATTACTGATTTATATACAAAAGCATGTTGTTATAAGCATGTGTAACTGTCTGACTCTGTATATCTATTCTGCTATCATATTGATATGATTTGATATCTGCATATGAGCATGCCATATTAATCAGTTGCATTGCATTAGGTTGGATTGTTGCGAAGAGAAGGGAGACTGAAAGGATTTTAGCCTGCTATCTGGTAGCTATGCTGCGTGTATCAGATATGTGTCATTTTACGGTACCATTGGATGTGTAGGGTTGGATAGGTTGATTTTATCCCTATACTTGGTGTGTAAGGCTGGGTAGGTCGATTCTATCCCCATATGGTGTGTTGGGTTGGATGAATATAGTGTGCATGGTTGGATGGGATAGCATGCATCCATGCATTCACACATTCTGTTTTGTTACTGAGATGGGCTAGGCCCAATTGATTCTGTTATGGGCTGTGACCCAAATGATATTGTAACGGGCTCTGGCCCAAGTATGCTCTGAACTGGACTGTACTGTTACTGTTAAAGGGCTTTGGCCCAGACTGTTTTTGTTTCTGTATACTGACTGTTACTCTAGTAAGGGGATTACACACTGAGTTTTCGTAAACTCACCCTGTTTATTAAACTGTGCAGGTAATGCCCAGCGTTAGGTGGATCGGTGTCTTAGAAGGACTCAGAGACGACCACACAACTGTACATGTTTTTTCTATTTTATTTATTTAGTTAATCACTTTGGTTTTTGATTTGGGTTGTATTAAGGCCTTTTTATTTTCTTAACTTTTTATTTGGGAAATTTATTTAGTATTCTTAATATCTGTTAGAAATAGGGCATGGTTTTTTTTAAACAACAACTGGTTTTCAAAATATCACATTTCCGTAACTGTTTAAAAGTAAGCTTCCACAGCAAGTAAGGTTTTAAGAGAATTAACGTTTCACAAGTTTTAAAATGGCCAGAGGTTTGAATAGTAAGAAAGGTTTTCAATGAGAACCTGGTTTTCGAAAAACATTTCAATGTGACACACCAGATTCAGGCCTAACTTCTAGGCCGGGTTTGAGGTGTTACAGAAATGGCAATGGCATTTTCTTGGCAATCTTTGAGATCGATCTTGGAGTTCCAGATTTTAGATTTGGGGCTAATTTTAATGAGGAAAAAGGACATCAATATGGTGGGGGAATATGTTAACAAATCTTGTGACAAAAAAAAAGATGGTAAAACTAGGTTTAGGCGACGACAACAATAGAGGAAAGAAAAAAAAATTAAAATCAAAGAGAAGGAGATGAAGAGAGAGATGGCTAGGGTAATGAGGAGGATGATTAAAAGTTGATTATTAGTGAAAATTTAATATTTATACCTAGGTTAATTTGGCTTGGATGGCCCACACATAAAAAACAAGAGATTTTTGCCAAAAAATTAAATTATTTACATAGGAATGGAATTGAAGTTAGGACCTCAAAGTTAAATTCACAAATGTTTAACCATCAAACCAATAACTCATTCTTGATATAATTTTGAAATATTCATTTTAAAAAATAAGACATGTCACGAACTAGAGTTTAAAGCAAAATTTGCAAAATAATAAAAATAGTGAGAGAGAAGGGATTTGAACTTAGGTTTCACAAAACATTTTACTAACACTTAACCAACAAACTCTTAAAACGCATAGATAATTTCAAAAATTAAGGCATGGCCACTCTTTCTCAATTCACAAACTCGATTCTATTAACCCTAATTTTTGGGATGTTACATTATGTTCATATCATGTTTAGTCATTTGGGTTTGATTATATATCGCAATTGAACTTGTTTAAGGGTCAGGCTATCCACCTAAGTTCGAAGGTCTACTCAAAATTTGGGAGAGTTTGCATAAAATTATTAAACCCAAAAATGAGTTTGGATAAAAAAAAGTAGGCTCGTTTAAAATATGGATTAAGTTTGAGCTCAAGATTTCAAGGCCCAAGCCCAACTTGTTTTATAATATTGTATTTTTTTATATATATTATGTAGTTTATAATATTTAAAATTTTAAATCTATAGTAATATATAGGGTAATCTACAAAAATAGTCACTTTTATTTGCTTCGGGTTACATTTTAGTCACTTATGTTTGAAATGTTACGTTTTAGTCACTTATGATACTATTTTGTTACGAAGTGATCACTCTACTGTTAAGTTCTGTTATCTTTCTAACGGTAATCCTACGTGGCAGTCCAACTAGATTTTAGATGCCAACTTGGATTTCTAAATGCCAACTTGGATTTCTAAATGCCAACTTGGATTTCTAAATGGGATGAAAATAGATTTTTAATTAAAAAATTTAATTAATTAAAATTTTTAAACCTAAAATTTAATTAAAAAATATGTTCATCTCTTCTTTTTAATTTTTCTTCAGTTTCTTCTTTTTTTCAATAGTTTTTTTTTCATTTGATTGGAAAAACTATTATTAAGATCAAAATAGTTGAAATCAAATTGACTGCTTTAGAAAGATGGATTCAATGGAGGGTTCAGGTATGTCTTTTTTGCATTCATTTATCTCTTTTATTAAATACTGAAAAACAAAATATTAGATTTTTTATTGTTTAATGAAAACCCCAAATTAAAATTCTTGATATGAATATTAACAACTAAAAGAATTTCAAATCAGAAAAAAGGGATACCCACAAAGGAATTGTGAACAAACAAGCCGATTCAAATTAGAAAAAATCGGATTGAGAAACTAATTATTCAACAATGTGAAGAATTGGAAAATAAAATGATTAGGAACAAAAACGATTACCATCTTCTTCTTTGTCGACAAACACTTCATTTTAAGTTTTAGAACATAAATTTGTCGGTGAAGAAGACATACATGGACCCTCCATTGAATTCTCTTTTGTTTTTGTACGTGAATAAAAATTTTTGATGATAATAGTTTTTTTAGTCAATTGAAAAAGAAAACTAAAAAAATGGGAAGATGAAGGTTTTTTTAACTAAGATTTAGGGTTTAAAATTTTTAATTAATTAAATTTATTTAATTAAAAAACTATTCTCATTCCATTAGGAAATCCAAGTTGGCACTTAAAATCTAGTTGAATTGTCACGTAGGATTACCGTTAGGGAGATAACGGAACTTAACGGAAGAGTGATTACTTCGTAACAAAATAATAACATAAGTGACTAAAACGTAACATTTCAAACATAAGTGACTAAAATGTAACCTGAAACAAATAAAAATGACTATTTTTGTAGTTTACCCTAATATATATTACTATAGTTTAAACGTACATATTAGGAAAATATTAAATTGCATATATATAATTTTAATAAATGAAAAAAGACATAATGATTTATTTGGCCTTCCAACTTTACAAAAAAAATCATTTTAGTTATATATTTAATGTTTCACCTTTTTTAGCCCTTAAACTTACTTTTTTTGGTCAAATCACCCCAAAAATAGATGAAAATATTTTTTTAACTTTGTTGACATGGCACACACGTGGATGGCATGTTAGCATTTAACTTATTTTTTAACATTTTAAAAATTCAAAAAATAATAATAATTTTTTTAAAAAATTTAAATTTATTAAAATTATTAAAAAGTATAAAATATATTCTTTAAATTTAAAAAAAATTAGTTAAATGGTGACATGTCATCCACGTGGTAATCCACTTGTATGACACGCTAGCAAAGTTAACAAACGTTTACTTTTCCATACATTTTGAGGTGATTTGATAAAAATACAAATTTAATAGTTAAAAGAGGTGAAAAAGTAAATGAATTGCTAAAATGACTTTTTTTGTAAAGTTGAAGGGCAAAAAAATCATTATGCCATGAAAAATTAAATTAAAAATAATAAAAATATTTTTAAAAAAATTTAAAAATAATATAGGTAGACCATTAGGGGCTTTGTTTACCCTTTTAAAAATGGGCTCGGCTCATGAACACCTTTTACGACAATCTATATGTATTCGTTGTTGATATGACACTATTTTCACATAAAAATTAATTAAAAATTCTAAAAGTAAAAAAAAAATTATCAAAAGCATAAAAAAGTTATAGAGTTAATTGCACCATACATCCCTAGACTTTGACCCTTATTCTAAATTGGTCTCCAAACTTCAAAACGTTCTAAATCCCAAACTATGTATGATATGTTAAGGAGGTCATTTCATGATTGAAACCATTAATTTAACTATTAAATGACAAGTAAAATCTTATATGGCTTAATTTAAAATGAAAATTTTAAAGAAAAGCAAAATGGTGCAACATAACTTCTAAAATTAAAAAGCAAAAGAAAAAGTAAAATCGAAAAAAATAGAGTGAACTATAGTTTCTGTAAAAGTTTCGAAAATCTCAACACTCAGATTTTTACAACATCTATTTTTACAACATTCATTTTTTTAATTTTCGTCGTAAATTATGTCACATAAGATCTAACGTCTCATTTAATGTTAAATTAATAATTTTAGTAAAAAAAGAACCTTAAGATCGGGAAAAAAATTCTTTGAATTGTGGTTCTCATGTTCATGACATTTAAAGTTGTTTCACATAAAAAAATTAAACTATAGAAAAAAAAAGAGAAAAAAAAATTTTCGATTAATGCAGACAGTGAAAATAAAAAAAGCTATATGACATCGATTTTAATAGCTTAGTGATTTAAATGAAAACTTTTGAATAGTTCAGTGATCAAATTGTAACTTTTTTTAGTTAAATGACTGAAATAAAACTTACCCATAATTTAGTAACTAATAATATAATTTACCCTAAATTTTAAACTCTTATTATTGTTGGCGTGTGTGTTTCTTTATTTGGGTACGTATCTATTACTTATACATGTGTTACGAGAGAGAGAAAGAGACATTGGAAGCCGAAACGTATAAAAGAAGGGGACGGCGGGTTCACTTTGATTTGTTTTCCAAACAATCATGTGAAAGAGACCCTACCTACAAAAACAAAAAGCCTCGCCATGATTGCGTGCGTCACCTTTCTTTCTCAAGTAACACTCAGCCATGGGAATGAAGTATGACCAAAGAATTATTTATTTATTATTATTACTAAATATTTTGGTTTTGATAAAAACAAAAACACAACACATACTAGTATCTTGTGTGATATTTTAATTTTAATCTAATTCTTACCACCAATAAGATTAAGTTATTTGGTCTCGTATTTTGAAATTAAAAATTATATATGTACTTGATAATCATGTAAAAATAAAAATGACGTTGAAATTATTGATTAGAATTTTTTTCCTGTTGAAATAATGTTCATCGACATTTCGGTTGAAATAATTAAAAACGTTAACTATTTAGATTAATTAATGACATTATATAAATGAAGGGACCGAATTAGGGGTGTTCAAACGGTCAGTTCGGTTATTAACTGAACCGAATTACTGTTAACCGAATTACACGAAATGTAAAAATCTCTAAATGTTATCGAAACCAAAATTTTTAACAAATACATTAACCAAACCGAAATATTTCTGTTAATTATGCCGGTTAACTGAATTAATTGAAATTTATATGTTTTTATCTTTTGGTTAAAATGATTATAAAACATATAAAAAAAATACATTGCTAACGTTCATTTTCTTTTCTTTTTTTTTAAATAGCTCAAAGAAATATATTATATATATTATTTATTATTTATTTCAATTAATATAAAAAATAATAGTTCAAAAAATACATTGCTAATATAAAAATTATTTTATACATAACACATATTATTGATTTCAATTAATTCTGTTAACTATCTGATTTTGAACCGAATTAACCAATAACCAAAATTTTAAAAAAAATCATTAACTAGCCTCCGACCGAACTAAATTTGGCCACCGACTGATTAACTGAATTAGATCAGTTCGGTCGGTTAATTCGGTTTTAACCGAACTATGAACATCCCTAGACCGAATCATGTCAGAAATTAAAATATATAAATTAAATGTCAAGTTTCAACATGGTTTAGGGGCCAAATTTGAAATTTAACCATCATCTTATAATGACACTCTTAGGGCTTTCAAATTATATATAACTATGTAATACTTTAATCGAAAAGTTAACTATATCAACTATTGGAACTAATTAATAATATTATAAAAATATAGGGATCAAATTATGTTAGAAATTAAAGTATAAAGATTAAATCTCAATTTCAGATATAATAGAGGGACTAAAACTAAAATTTAACATTTTTTAAAATGCAAAAAAAAAAAAGAAAAAAAGAAAAAAGAGAAAGTAATAACACACCTCAAGTGTGTCAACAGGGGAAGGTGGACCTTCCTTTAATTTATAGTTATATAAATATGACTGGATAAGGTAATTATTGTAAAGTTAATCCTCTTATAATGAGCTACCGTTTATAATGTCATTTCAAGTGTGTTATAGAATGATTTTATATTTATTTTAGGTAAATTATATCACCAGTCCTTGCCCTTTGATTAAAATTAAATTTCACTCACTCAATTTTCAAAAATTATATAATTGTCACTAAAATTATCGAGGTGCTGTATTTTAGCCACTCATCCGTTAACTTCCATTAAGAGGATTACATGGCATGTTAATTTAAAGGGTAAATAACCAATTTAGCTCCTGAGCTATAACTAAAATATTAAATTGATACTTTTAAATTTTTTCTTAGTAGTAATTCTAAAAAAAATTAAAGGTAAATTACTCAGAGAGTCACCCAAGATTTAATGCGTCCCTATTATGGTCACTAATGTTTCCTGTTAATTTAGTTACTTTCATTAGATTAATTATCATTTTTAATCACTTCACAGTTAAAATGCCTTGGTCATTGAACAAAATACTGATGTGGAAGTCTTTTCATCGACATAAAAACAAATTTAGCCCTTAACACTTTACACATTCTATCAAGATGGTCCTAGTTGTAGGAAAATTTAACAAATTTAACCCTCAATGTTTGCACCTTTTGTCAATTTAGTCCAAATTCAAAAAATTATAATTTTAAAACCTTGAAAATATATATAATCCATTATAAAAATTTAAAAATTTATAAAATTAAATAAAGTCTTAATTGCCATTTGGTCCTAATTTTAAAAATTCAACAAATTTAACATTTGATATTTGCACATTTTATTAATTTAGCCCAAATTCTAAAAGTTAAAAATTTTATAAATAAAATATTCAAAAATATAAAACATTAAAAAGAATAACAATCAAAACCCAAAATCAAAGTAAGAAAAATTTTCTTACTTATAATTCAAAATCATAAAAAATCCACAAAATGCTCCCACTTTAAAAATAGGACTCACTTTTAATATAATTAATATATATATACTTGCGCTCCTTATATATATATACTCATAACTCAATTATTTTATTTTATTTTTATATTTTATAATATTTTTTTTATCTATAATAGCAATAGTCAAAATATGAAGTATAGTTTTTATTAAATTGGTATCTTATCTCAAATTTGACTAAAATTAGTTCCATTTTCCAAGTGAAATAAGAAAATCACTAATTTTAATCAACATACTATAGTTGACCTAAAATATATTAATCATACCTTATTTAATAAAAAATATTTATAAATTTTATTAAAGATAAATCTAAAATTCAGTAATTAATATTATTAAAATATTATGATTTTTAATTTAATTAAAAAATTAAAAATATCTAAATAGTAAATGTTGTTACAGGTTCACTTCTCTATAACATTCAAAATGTTTGATTGAGTAGTTAAAAGTTAATAATGAGTAAATTGACATATTAATTAAAATTTATAATATAGTTACTAAAAAGTAGATAAATATTAAACCAAAATCATTGTTAGGTATGAGTAAAAGAAATTGGTTGCCAAACTTAGTTTGACTGGTACACATGTTTACTTATTATGATGCCATCTGAGATTTCTATTTTCAACAGTCTCTTTAAAAAGTTTCCTTTACACAAATATTTTTATTTGTATACAAAACCTTAAACCTTAAATGTCTACTTTATTAGAAGAGAGGAAGAACCTATAGGGTGAGCTTTGAATCACCTTCTATTCCGCTAAATATTCATTACGGAAATAGAGTCCCACAACCGTATTTTTTGACATTACTAGAAACCATGTCGTTACATTCATACTAAGCTTATAATTAAATAAATTAATTAATTTTATCTTTCATATCAAACAAAACTCAGAATTTTTTCATCACTTCTTTACCCAAACGAAGAATAAACAATTAATTTAATTAATTATAATGATTTTTCTTTACTTTTAATTTAGTATGAAAGATTCGAAATTCTACAATTAAAATAAACTTAAGTTTCACAAACAATTATTAAATATGAGTTATCGAGTTGATTTCATTAAAAACAATATGAAAACGTAAAATAAAATTTAGAAGGAAATTAATTTAATTAATTTTAATATTATAGTAACAAATCGGTTAACAATTTGTTTAATTGCTTTTTATGTTTTAATTTAAAATTTAAATATTAAAAATAATTAAAATTTTTAGCAATGTGATAAAAAAGTACAATTTAATAAAGTTTTAATACATTTTTTTAGTTTAATCCTTAATTTTTTTAGTTAAATCAAATACTTTGAAAAAGGATATTTTCTTTTTGTGACTAAAATGAAAATAAAAATTTAAATGACCAAAAAGATGTTTTAGCTTCCCATAGAAATTTTCAAAAGGGATTTTGAAATCCAAAAACGTATAAAAGAGGGAGACGGTGGGTTCGCATTGGTTGTGTGTTTTAGAGACGAATAAGAAGAGCTGCCATTAGTGACCAACATTTTCCTTTAAGTCTACGAGAGAATAGTCAATCCAGTTCATGATTTCAAGAAAAGAATATTAACTTATAAAAATTCATTAAAAGTTATTCAATTATTAATATGTTTTTATCATTAAATTATAAAAAAATTTAATTTCGTTACTAACCTTTTAGATTAGTTAATGAAAATAGTGATGCGATCTTTTTCAATTGCCATAATTTTTAATATTTACATATTTTATTAATTTGATCCATAAATACGTATATTCTTTAACAAAACAAAAATGCCTCCACCCTGCTTTCTTGTTAAATATTTAACATTCAATTTACTAAAAGAGAGAAAAATGATAATATTTTTTTCTTTAAATGATCACTGTCAAAACTATTTTTATTTTTGAAAAACATGAGTCAACTTTAAAAACAAAAATAGAATCGCCACCAATCCTTTTGTTTAGGTGTGGTTGGATCACCTTATAAAACACTTTGTTTTATTTAAAATATTGATTTTGGCCTACGAAATTATAGAAAACGGGTTCAGGAGTCGATTACGTACGAGGAAGGATTAGCACCCTCGCAACGTCCAAAATTGGTACCAATTGATTAATTAATGTCCTAACATTGAAAATTTAAAAAAGTGTTAAAATATGATCCCTTTAAAAATGTGCGAATAACTCGAGTTGGATTTTAAGATTCTCCTGTTCCGAAAGAACAAAATATCACGTCCAATACGTTAGGATGCGGCATTTTAAACCCTCGAAACCAAGATCCTCTCAGGGTTTACAAAACTCATGCCTAAAAAAAAGGATATTCAGTTATTTGGTCAAACGAAAAATCGACACCCAGAACGTTAGGACATTATTTCCCGAATTTCCAAACATAAAATATTGCATTGTTTTTTAATTTAAGAAAGCACGGACGAAATTTTAAAAGGATACTTGGTTATTTGGTTAAACAAAAAATCGAAACCCAGCTCGTTAGGGCACGATTTCTCGAATTTCCAAATACAAAATATTGCCTTGTTTTGAGAAGTTTTCGAATAAGCGATTATAAAACCAGCTCAAAATATATTTGTTTAGTTTACTTAAGGATAAAAGGCAATCGATATTTGGCGAAAATTGGAATTTAAAACCTGATGTAATAATAAGAAAACATACAAGCATAGTATCAAGCATGAAATAAAAATACCTGGCAATAATATTACATAAATGATAAAAAATAATAAAAAACACAAAGGAACAAATTAGGGTACATGCAATGGCAACCCATCATATACTATACAAATACTAATATTAATAACCGAAGGCTAATGAATTAAAAGTCAATTTAAAAGAAATTCCAAGCAAATCACACAAATGAAATATAACAAGTTTTAAAATAAAATAAAATGAATAATATGAAAGAAAGAAAATTTGAAAACATCACTATACAAACAGTACAAAAAATTTTAAAACAAGTAAATATAAAGGTTTAAAATAGGTAAAAATAAATAATATATTAAATAGTAATATACAAATGAATTTTAAAATAAATTTATAAGGTAAGTAATATACAAAATAATACATATGTCAATCTACATAAATATAAAAACTTAATATAAATAATTGATACATGAAAATACAAATGTATAAAAGTATTTGAAATAAACAAAAATATATGACAAAATAGGGTCTTTATAGGAAATAAATTATATATAAATAAATTTTTAAAGAAAATATATACATAAAAGAATATAACATCAATAATATATATATAGAATAAGAAAATAATTTTAAGCTAAATTATGTGTAAATATATAAAATGTATAAAAATATTTAAATTAAATATCACATAAATTTTTAAAACATAGAAATATAAAAAAGAATCTAAAATAAGTAAAATTGAAAAACAATATAAAAATATACAAAAGTAAGTAACAAAAACACTAAAACAATGTGAGATCAAAGAAAAAATAAAAATGTTAAAACGAATTCTTTTAACGATAAATAATGAATAAATTATAAAGAATAAAACACATAAACTAAAAAAAAATAGACTCAATTGAAGTAAAAACCAAAATCGAAGGAATGCTTTACAAACAAATAAAGTTATTAAACAAAATCAAGGATTAAAATAAAATGCGCAAAAACACACGAGGATTAAAAATGCAAATGCCCCAAATCTCCAAAATGTAGTGTTTAAACGTGGACTAATTTGAAACAATGCTCCACTTTCAGTGACAAAATAAGAACAAGAAAATTGGAGTAGGGCCCAATCATAGGACTGCGCACAAGAAAGGGACTAATCGTGTAGATATCCTCTTTAAGCAAAACGTGCTTAAACAGTACTTGGTTGGGTTGAATCGAGTCGCCTTATACGGCACCGTTTTGGAGCCACTGAAATAGACCCTAAACGGTGCTGTTTCAGATACATTATAAAACCAAAAATAAACCCTAAAATTAAAGCACTTAGTCATTTAAAAGCAAAAAAAAAAGAACTAAACACCCCTTTTCACTCCCATAAGAGCCTTGTTCAAGGGTTTGGCATTCTCAACCACCAAGAATCAAAAAGAAAGGGCTCTCTGTCGGATTTGATTTTGACGAAGGGGAGACTCCGACGACATATCAACAGTTCAGGTACCCCTCTTTTATCCCTTTCTTTTTCTTCTTTGCAAATGGATTTTTTTTCAAAAAAAAAAGAGAAGAACAGAAAGAAAAAAACCACGAGATGTTGAGTCTAATCGAAAAAAAGAGAATCAACTTTCCGAAAATTTCCTTTGCACTAGATTCCTCCCTCTTTTTCTCCTTTTAAAAATTCCTTTGCACTAGATTCCTCCCTCTTTTTCTCCTTTTAAAAAATAAAATACCCATATTTATATACAAGGGATTTACTAAAAACAACTTAACTAATTTAATAATAAAATAAAATAAAATAAAATAAATAAAAACAAAAATAAAATAATATCTTCCTATTTTTGACTTTTTACCAAATCAACAAAATCTGATAACTCCTTGGCTTTCTCCATCTTTTATGATTTGACCCCAGTTTAATAATTGTCTTTCAATTTGGCCATTTTTGGCTTGTTTTCGACCGGTTGCATCCTTTGGCTTTATTTATTCAGTTATTATTTTTTCCGCGCCCCGGCCAAAATTGGTCTATTACAATCACAACCGCAAAGTGCCAAAAGTAAAATCAGTGGAGATATTCTTGCCAATCTACCATTGTTTAGTGAGATTTTTACATTTTTAGGTTAAAATGTGTCATGGGTTTTTTATGGTAAATAATATAATATTTCCTTAAAATATAATAGGGTTGACAATGTATTTTTTTATTTTTTTGATATTTTATTACGATCTTATAGGATATTTGTCAACTTACTGATCCTACTTGTAGAGTCAACTTCACTCGCAATGTACTAATTTTTTTCCAATTATAATATTATATTTTGTATTTTTCGTAACATATAATATTTTTTTAATTATAGTTATATTTAATTATATGTATTCGAGGATTAAATTGATAGAATTTGTAAATATGGAGGGTTAAATTTATTGAATTATTTAAAATTAAGATCAAATTGATAGAATGTGTAAGTATTGAAGACTAAGTGTGTTATTATAACAGAAAGTGACCAGAACAGAAATGATCTAAAACGCTAGTGACTAAATTGAATATTTTTTATAATTTGGTGATCAAAATAGAAATATGTTAATAGTTGAGTGAATAATGGTATAATTTATCTTTTTTAAATAGAAGTGAACATTTATGTTACAATGGTGGAAAAAGTTTACAAATACAAATATTATCGAACCCTAAACTTTATGCCAATCAACTTGAAAATCACACAAATTATTACTCAACTAATAACGTGATTGACAATTAAAAGAATAATTTTATATATAATTAGTGGAGATTTTAAACACCACAAACAAAATCAAAATGAGCATGTGAATAAATGCAATATACTACTTCTAATGAAGATTATAAAATAATTATCCTTTCTCCTTTGCTATTACTATATATAAACTTTCATACTATCAATATCTCTTCTAATCTTAATTGAGTTAACTGAATGTTAATTAGTTGGAAAAATTAGAAGATTATTTTTTTCTTTTATTTTTCATAAAATTAATGAAAAAATTGTATATAGTGAGATTTAAATTCATGGTATTAATATTTATAAAATTTTAATTTTATTGCTTTAATTTTAATATAAATTTTAATATTTTATACCATTTTTTCCATCCCATTGTTTGTATATTTATCTCTACTACTAAGTTTAAACTTTTGATTAAGTTGATGATAAAACAATAGAGACATAATGAATAGGATCGAGTTCAAGTTATTCGAAGCAAAAGAAAATTGAATCAAAGAGAGAAACCCTATCTTGGTGGCTAGGCAACCTAAAATTGAACAAGAAGATAAAGTATTAAAAATGTTTTTAATGAACATAATCAAGATAAATAAAGATATAGAGAAGATGGAAAAAGATAGGATGAAAGATGATAAAATGACAATGTCCTATTAAACGATTTGAAGAAAGAACCTTTAATAAGCTTTACAAATGGTTTTAACCAACTCTCTAAAGTCAAACCCTAGTAAATTGAGGGTGAAAGTTTCCCAGGACTTCAAAGAAAAAAACCAAGAAATGTAACATCCTAAATTTTTCGAAGTCAAAATTCGTATTGTATAAGTGATCAAGAAAATAAAATTCAAGTACGGTGTTAGATAAATGCGAATTGTTTATTAATTAAATAATAATATAACGGCTTGATTTTCGCCAGTGTTAAAAAAATTCGAGTTCGGGGCTGAATTATTAAGTCAAGCTAAACCAAAAATATTATTCGAGGAGCTCATGTGGTATATATGAAATTATAAGACCAAATTGCCAAGTGATAAAATTGGATAAATTGTAGTGCAGGGGCTAGATTGAAAAGATAAGTAATCACTTATCAAGGATTAATTGGTGAAGAGAGGGAATTGTAACTTTTTTAATTAAGTGATAAAAATGAAAATTTACCCATAGTTTAGTGACTAATGGTGTAATTTACTCAAATTTTTATAATTTCTTTTATAAGTTATAAAAATTAATTAAACTCGTAAAATAATTAAAAATCAATTAAACCTTCCATTTGTCAACATTTTTCATGTGAAATACTATTTCATCTGCCATGTCATTATTGTTTCGACACCACCACCACATCTTCACTCAATCGATTACTATCTTTAAATTAAAAACTCAATCGATTGCAAATTTTAATTAAGAGTTTAATTAATTTTTTAATTATTTATAAAAACATTCTAAATATTTAAGCATATTTTATATTATTTTATAAATTTCTTGATAATCTATTTTATTTAATTCATTATATCGAATTTAGTAGAATTAATAAAAAAGAAAGATAAACAAAAATAATCAAAACTAAAAAATATAGTTGAACATAAATAAAACCATAACTACATGAGATAGCATTTTTAGTGGAGAAAGAAAATAATTAATATAATTTATAGTAATTAGATTTAAAGTCATCACAACTATTCAATCTTTTTAATGCAAAATTTTTTATGCTAAATTTGTGAGTAAATGTGATCAAAATAAGTTATTAGATTTATTCAATTCTTTCGTAATTAAATTGTCGACACTAAAACTGCAAACAATTGTGATAATAATAAACGATTGTATATATATATATATATATTGACCAATAATCTTTATTCTAGAAGTAAATTCATGTCAAAAAAAAAGTAATCATAATAATTAATTTTGTTGTGATAAAAGAATATTTGTTGATATGAACTTGCTCAATTTCATTGCCAGCATTATTCCTGCAGATATTTAGTAAAGTTTTGTACTCTACTTAGAGCTGCCCACCACACCTTCCAACTATACCCACTTGGATTGGATTGGGTTGGGTTGGGAACAACTCCTTTATAATGCATATCATGATTCCTATGCTTCTACAAGTGCCATAGTACAAGACACAGGATCCCAACATATAGCCACTCTAGGATCCATTATCTTATATCTCTAATTGAATCCATATTCCAAGTCTTCCATATTGGGTTCGTGAGCCAATCTACCATACACCCCTCCCAAACATATATGTTGGAGAAATAATTGAGTTTACCCAAAATACAAACATTAATATTATCCCACCAATTTGAATGTCGAGTTCTTACAAACATTAATATTATCCCACCAATTTGAATGTCGAGTTCTTACTTTTATATATATATATATATAAATAATCTCTTGGCTCAATCACAACAACTATATGTTGTAGATATAAAAATTTAGGTTAATACATTTTCCTCTAATTTCTTTATGATGGTGCGGATAAAATTTTTTTAGAATTTTTTTTTAATTTTTCATGTTTATTTTAGAGTTTATATTCGAGATTTGTCGTTGCCTCTTTCAACAATATTCTCTCATCAATACCGTAATATGATTTATCATTGTACTCAGCATTTGTTAATAATTTTAAAATTCATGTACAAATCAAGTTAGCTTGAATTAATTTAGTAGTTGGTTTCATTATTATAATATAAAAATTTTTTAATAACTTGATAGATTATATAATTAAATGTTATTAGCATAAATTACATCTAAAGTCACTCTAAAATAGGGTTTATCCTATTTTGATCACTCTAATTTTTTCTCAATTTAGTCACTTTAATTAAAATAATTGTTCGAACTAGTCACCACTATTAAAAATTTCGTTAATCCACTAACGAATTGTTGGCGTGGCACATTAACCAATTAAATGATGACACGTGGTAATTTTTTTTATTTTTGACTAAACCTTAAACACCTTTATGTAATTATTCCAAAACTTTCTTTTTTTCTTTGTCTTCTTTGTCGTCATCTTGCCACTCCCTGTTCAAACTCTCTCAGAACTTACAATCAATCTCCGCCACCCCATCTGACTCCCTTCTTTATTCATATAAAGAAGCAAACACCCTCCTTCAAAATAAAATGTATATGATGACATTCCTGTTAAAAGCTTCAAACAATATTTCATCATATATCGACAAATCCCGTGCCTTTAGTTCCATAATATTTGAATCCATTTGTTAAAAAAAAAAAAAAGCTCTCTAAAACATTTACTTACTTCCTCAAGCTCTGAAGATTGGATCAATGGGTATATTAGTTGTTGATTTTGTGATTTCAACTTGCTTGAGATGAAATGTGGGGGAAAAACCCAATAATAAATAGTTAGAAATGAAAGTTTCAAGTGATGAATGTGTGAATATATACATATATATATATGGTAATTTATTCTTACTTATTAGTTGTTTATTTTGTGATGTCAACTTGCTTTGAGATAAAATGTGAGGAAAAATCCAATAATAAACAGTTAGAAAAGAAAGTTTCAATGTATATATACGGTAATCTATTCTTACTTAGAGGTGTCCTAGATATGAAAAAGCAAGCTCTAATAACATTGTAGAACAATATAAGAATAAATCCTTTGAGGGAATGAGAATTACCATCCTACATGATTTTAGCTCAAACTTGGTGTGTGTATATATATATACTATTATAAATGAGGCTGTTTGAATTATTGAAATAACGACGATGATATTACTTGTAAAGTGAAGGCAACAACAACAATTGATAGGGTGAGATATCCAGTTTCAAGGAGATTGAAGTTAAGATACTTGTTAATACCCATAACTTAAGTTGCAACCATGCAGAATATTCAAACCTTGAGTTTTCTGAAAAACTATATGTTCCAGAAATTGAAAGCTTCAATTAAGAATACAAATTGGTACCGCAAACATCCTCTTACGAAATAAAGGAGTCAGATGGGATGGTGGAGAGTGATTGGAAGGTTTGAGATGGCTTGACCAGGGAGTCGTTAAATGATAGAGAGATGGAAAAAAAAACTTTACATTAGTTACAAAAATCTCTAAACTTTAGTTAAAAGTTAAAAGGAAAAAAATACCACAAGTGACATAATTCAATTGATTAATATGTCATAAATAATTTATTAATGAATTAACATAATTTTTAACGATAATGATTAATTTAAATAATTATCTTAATTAGAATGATTAAATTTAAAAAAAATTAAAATATCAAAATACAACCAAGCCCATTTTAAAATGATTATTAATTAGTATTTCATACTCACCGACCCCCTTCAAATTCAACTAAATCTTATCATGGACTCAACTCATATAGGTCTACTCACCTTAGTCTTGGAGGTGGATGAAAGGCGATCTAGAGTTAATGATGAACCCCATGAAAGGAACATAAAGGTGTAATTGAAAAAGGATTATACAAATATCAAATTTGTCTTATCTTTTACAATTACACCATCATTTACATTTTGCAAAGCCCCCCTTCAATCCTTTCCTTTCAACATCAAGTAGCATAATCAATACAACATTCGTATATTTATTGAATCCATTTTACTTTGATAAATATATTTTTTGAACAATTTTATTATAAGTTCTAATTATATCTTTTTTTTATATAATGTTTAAAACTACCCATAACCCTTCTTTAATCTATAAATAGGAGAATAATGCGTTTCAACACACTCGAACTCATATCTTCTTGCATTGACAATAATACTTATGTCAATTGAATTAATATTTAAATCAACATTCATTTTAAATATTTGAATTTGGTATTTATTTTTATGATTTTTAAAATTTTAAATTCAACATCCTTTTTTGAATTTAAAATAATTACATTAACTTTAATTTAAATATTAAAAAAATAACAAGAAGCCGGAGATGGGGATCAAAGGCGTTTTAAAATCTCTTCTCAAAAGCCAGCACTTAGCCCAAAACAACCCCTTTTTTCTTCGCTAGCAATAGTCTCTGTCGTCCCAATTTCATAGTGATTGTCTTTTTTATCTGGTGCTGGTTGGATGGCCGGCAATGGTGGCCCTCCGGTGGAGCTCCGACGAGGCTCTGCTTTTATCATTTGCTTTCACCACTGAAAGCAAGCCACAGCACTGGAAAAATCCCAATTTTGTGGGGGGGGGTGGTGGGTCTTTGGGATTAATGCATCTGTGGCTATCTTTTGTTCTTACTTCCATTAATTGTCGGGAAAACAAATCGATTTCTTTCTTTGGATATCCCAACAAAATCATTTCGTACTTTTAGGATTTAATTCGTCCCATTATGTCTTTTATCTTTTCAATTCTTCTTTAAGAAAGAAATTGTATCATAAATTCAGATCCCACCACTGGACCAAACCTATTGTTGTTTGGATTTGGGTTATATATCTTGTCTTGAAAGAAGAGGCTTGTAATTGCAATTTACTCTTTTTTTTTTATAATCCAATTCTGAGTATAGCACACAAATAGTTGAATTTAAAGATAATCCAACCCATTTTTATTAAATAAACCAAATTGATGATAACATAGATTTTGGGGTCATTATCGAGCTTTTTTATATGATTTAAGTCGTGGACTTTTTATTGATTTCTCAGAGATAAAACGTGGACTTCATTTATTTAATTAGTTTTTGGTTCCTTTATGCAACTTTTATTTTGTGACCTTGCTTTACTGACGACATGAGGTCTTAAAATCGGGAGAGTTTATCATAATTATGTTCCATATCAACAATGCAACAATACCCTTCCTGTTGCTTGTTTTCAACACACATTTAGCTTTGCTCACCAAAAAGGAGAAATTGTTTTTTGGCTCAATACACTCCATCCATACAACTCGAGCTTAAGATAAGAGGTTTCTAGGTTTGGGTCCATTCTATTGGAATTATATCTAAATAATAATGATTGTTTTTAAACACTAAAACAAGCTGACAAGTCAAGCTAAGGGCATGAGATTTTGTTGAAAAACCTGGCCACGAAGTTTCACCCATGGATACGTCTAATCGAAAGAAAAAGAAAGACTTTGTATTTAAATTTTTTAATGGATTGGTAGGGGGAAAGGGGTAAGGATGTGATTGGGCTATGGATTTAATGCTTCAAAAGGAAAGAAAAAGAAAGGAATTAATTCTGGAATTTCATCCACGACATAATTCCCAGCCCACCATCAAATGTCGGATCACTTGTTGTTTTCTTACTTAAAGTCAACAACTCCCACGTTCTTAAATATAAAAGACCTTGGTCCCTGGATTTATTTTTCTGAAATAAATAAAAGAAAAGAAAAGCAGATTGATGAGCAAGTGAGGGTGAAAAAGAAAAGATGAAAAGAATGCAGTCATGTGGATCATTTTGAGGATGCAGTAAGTGGAAATGTTGTTCCTGGGAGTTTTCCATTATTTATAATAAACAAAACAAAAGAAAGTCCCTGAAATCCAGTAAAAGTAGTAAATCATGCAATCAAAAGTATTTCTTTACTTCTGGAGAGATTGTGTTTGATATATATTGCATTATGCATGCAAGTGACAAATTTATGTAAAAATATATATTTATAAAGTTTTTTTTATTATATTACGAATAAGATTTTGGTTAAATAGTAACATTAAGATTTGGAGATTATCAGCTTTTCATTTAAGTTATAATTAATTTACTCATCACACTAATTTAATTAGGGACTTAAATATAATATAGATAAATAGATAATACATATATACTTAAATTTATTTGAAAAGCTTTCATATATTTTGAAAATTATACTTTCCTATACATTTCGTATATGTATTAATATTGAATATAAATATAAATAATGACTAGGCCCAGGGCAGTTATAGGTGGAGTGATGAGAGGGCCGAATGGAAGATGGATAGGGGTTTCGAGATGATGATAAGTATGTCTGATATCTTTCAGGTTGAATCTTGGGCAATGCTAGAAGGATTAAAGCTAGCTTGGGCACAGGGCTTCCGTCAAGTGGAGCTAGAGAGTGATAATGCTTTGCTAATTGACGTTATACAGAACGGGTTAGTAGCGGGCAACAATTGCAGCGAAATTAGGCTAATACATGACTGGTGTTCTAAAGACTGCGATGTGAAATTCCGATATATTTTGAGGGATAATAACAAGGTGGTAGATTGCATTGCCAAAGAGGCTAGAGGTGGAATGTAATAGTTGATTATTCATGTGAATCCACTGCCATATGTGAGAGATTTATTGGAGGAAGATGTTCAACACGCCATGCATACAATGGATGATGGAGAATAATACTACTGTACTTTTAGCTTATGGCTAAACTCTTATTTATTTACCAAAAAAAGGAGAATTGAAGGTTTTGAAGGAAAAATCAATTGAGGTATCTTATTACACATCAAATATTTTATGGGTAAACTACACAAATCATCACTAAATTAAAGTTCAGTTTTTATTTTTAGTCACCTAACTATCAAATGTTATAATATAGTCACCCACATTATTGGGTTATAACATTTTAATCACTTGTCTGTCAATCAACGTTACCTCCTTAATGGAATGACAACGTGACACATTAACTCAAGGGTTAATATCTAATTTGACCTCTAAATTATAACTAATTATAACTAAAATATCAGTTTCGTACATTTACAATTATTTAATGATACTTATAAAAAATTTTAAAAATATATAAATAAACTAAAAATCTATAATTATATTCTAAAATTATAAAAAAAGTATTTTAAAAATTATGATTATGTGGAAAAAAATTGATAAAATTTTGAAAAATACCTTTAATGTATATAGTTTTTAAAAATAATATCCAAAAAGTCTAAAAGATATTTTCTTTGCTTTTCTTAATTTAAGCTTCTCATTTGTTTATAGAATGGCTTTTATAAATTATGGAAGATGATGATGATTATTATTACAATGATATATATTGATGTTGTTATTGAGAATTTATTTCATATTTATATTAACAATTTTTTTTAAAAAAAAATGGTAATGTTGTGTGTAATGATAATTCATATGTTAAAGACAAATATATATGTTGATACAAGATTTTAATAAGGGAGGAAATAAAGAAGAGAAGGTGGTGGAGGCAAGGTAGCTGATTCACCAATTACAGATGGAAAGTTGGATGAGATGGTTATGAATAAAGAGAAGAGATAAAGTGGAGAAGGAGTCTGATACTTAGCTTTTTTGGGGGGAAGAAGGAGATCTTTTATCTCTCATGCTTTGGGTATTTATAAAGGAATACCTTTTTGTCCCCTTATGCCACATAGCCAACAGTGTGGGAGGTGGGTATGATCAAGTTGTCGACTAGATGGTAATGGTCGTTACAAGTAAGTTGTCATTATATATTGTAATGTATGGTCTTGTCTGACATTGTCTTTGATGCGGTTGTTGTGCCTTAGTGGTCATTCAATAGTCCTTATAGAAAGTTCATAGTGGATCATCTTTAAGGCAACTTAGGTAGGACTCGCGGAGGGTCAATCATGTATGGTTCTAGGTGAAGGGTCACTACAAAGGGTATCTAACAGAAGGTAATTAGCAAGTCGCTTCCTCTCCTTCTATGTGTCCTTAGTAATGTAGGGGTATAACAATTGGCTCATGATCGAGAGGTAGGTTACAAAGTGGCTTTATTTGGGACCTTCCAAATAACTTTCTCAATATAGTTTAATGGAAAATGAAGAGATGTGTGGTTTGTGCATGCTGAGAATGCTTAAAGGAAAATAGGAGTTCACTGAAGGTTCTGGAATGGTTATATCAGTGCTAAAGTGCTAAAGTTGTGTCTTAGGAAGCAACACCAATGATGAGGTAAACTTTTGTGTCCTTTCGTGGGACATGTGTTCTATTCAGACTGGACATGAATCATAAGGCTTGTTAGTTTTCTAAACACACCATTTTGAAGAAACCATTTAAATAGTCCCTAAACTTCAACAGTTGAAGTCTATTTGCTTCAACTGAAAATTTTTTAAGTGTTCTTGAAATTTTTACTCTCTGCATCATTAAGAATTTCTTCTTTTTTATTACTTTCCTTCATTATTATTCATTTTTAATTCTTATTCTTTCTTTGTCATTCTCTTTTTCTCATATTCAAGGTTTTACAGGTAAGAGTCTATTTTTCAACCTTTTCACTTTTGTTTTTTTTTCATTTTTATTTGATTATGATGGCCGAAGATACTCGTAATAGAGAGACCAACACCAGCAAGGTCATTACAAAAAAGATTAGGAAGGGCCTAAGGTTAGAAATGGAATTTGTGGTGGGTGGAAGGGAGAGGGATGAGGCAGTTGCTCCGCTGTCGTGGGCTAGAATTGGATCATTACAAATTTTAGTTTAGCATTTACACAAGGGCTAACTTTCTAAGCACCATGAGTGGACCTAAGCACGACGGTGGATGTCAGGTTACTATTTTTCTTTCTATACGCTGGAGGTAGGGTTCCACTTCTTCATCCATTTGTTTATGAGAAAAAATTTAAACTACTATAGGGTTGCACCAGGGAAACTAATCAAAGCCTCTTGGTTGATCATTATAGGGTTTATTATCCATTGCAACTAACCGATAGGGTGGCCTAAGTTGAGGGTCTTCCAAAATTTATTTTAGTTGGCCCAATTGAACAAGACTACCAAACCAGGGCTATTATACTTTGCATAATGGTTGGAGCCCCTTCTGTGGAGAACTACTTTACAGAAGGGTTAGTAATTTAAGCTTGGATCGGTACAAGTGCATATTTGTGAAATTTGGGGACAATTTAACCTTACTTTCCATTGAATTGTGCAATTAAAGCCTTCATTACAGGGTTACGAGGAGGTTAAGACCCAATTCAACGATTTGCAAAAAGGTTCTTGTTGTTGTGCCATAAGACATTACCCTTCAGGGGGTGTTTAAATATTGCTTGTTTGAGGAGGGTTCGAACAAATTCAATAGCTTGGCTTTTAGTTGGACTTCATCAATAACAACACTAGGCGGCCTAGTGACCATTTGTGGGCCTTTCATGTAGATGACATTTGTAACACCCCTCGTCTAACCCGGTCGTCCATTCTGAGTTACAAAATACTACAGTCGTTGTCAGAGAAACTACAAGCAAAGAAATTTTACATCAAAACATAAATCATACAATACAACCTTTTTCAGGTCTTATACGAGTATGGATATGCTCTAAAATTAACCCAGAATCAAACAAGGACCAATTTGAATCATTTCCAAAATTTTAGCTTGATGTTGCAACATGACATAATAACATGCCTTGTTATGACATCAAGGGTTCTTGTCATGCCGTGGTCTAAAATCCTAGTCTCGTCGTGACGACCATCGCTTGACGTCGCGATGATCATCATTTGACATCGTGACGTGGACTTTGTTTTTGGCACCATTTAGGCCATTTGGTACATATATTAATTCAGCCTAACCAAATACACATTTGGTGTATAATTGAATATGTAGCGCCCCAAATTTTGGGCCTAGAAGTTCTGGGTTTTGAGTGTAGGGATAGTGGGAATGTTGCACACATAAGTTAAGTTGTGCAGTTTAGTGGCAGAATGAGCCTACTGGTCTAGTGGTTGTGAGTGTGTTGGTTTGTCTTAGGGTTCTGAGTTTAAGTCCCTGTGTGGGCATTTTAGAAAACATTTTAGTTATTTCTAATTTCAGTTAAAATAATTATTTTATTTATTTGTCTTTAGTGTTATTATTAATTATTTTTATTTTTATTTGCTTTTACTTGGCACGTTATTTTTTGTTCTGTTTCTTCTTGGTTTTTGTTCTTGTGTTCTTCTTTTTGCTTTTTGGAATCGGTGGTGTTATGGGGTCGAAAGACCTTGATTTTCTACTCCTTTGTCGTCTTCTTCGTATCGAAACAGGTCTGGGACTCAACTCTGACTAATCTACTTATCTTTTGTTTTTTTTACAAGTGTTGTTTCGACTTTTCGTGAGAATGCTTTGATTCTCTAGTTTAAAGCTTTGAAGGCTGAAAGGGAGTGTGATACTCCATTTTCTAATGTGGTTTCGATAGTACCAAAGTTGGGGTACGGTTTAAGGGCCAAAGTGGTGTTTTCTGGGCTATTTTTGGGTGGTTTCATGGCTTCCTCGACAGTCACACGGGCGTTTGCGGTGGCATACGACTATGTGGATTTAGAAAATTAGGGTTTCGACCAATTTTGGTGCCACACGGCCTGGCCGCACGGTCATGTAGCTGTTTTGGGGATTTTTTTCAGAAATCACACGGCTGTGTCCCTTGGTCCACACGGGCGTATGAGGTTGGGAATTAGGGATTGAGATTTGGGGTCACACAGCCATGTGACTGATTTGGGAATTAGGGATTCCACACGGGCATGTTTTTTAGAGCACACAGTCATGTCTGGTGGCCATATGGGCGTGTGAGACCCTTACACGGCCGTGTCTACTCTGCACTTGAGCTTAGTGAAATAGGGCAGTGTCTTACATGGCCTGATCACACGGTCGTACCTCTGCACCACAAGGGCGTGTGCCTCTGTCACACGACCGTGTGCTACCTTTCACATGGGCGTTTGGACCCCCACACAGCTTGGAGTGCTCTACACAACCAGAGCACACAGGATGTGGCCCTATCTCGCTAAACTTTGGGTTTTAGGTCAAATGCAAGTACAAATGCGACTCTGTGTGTTCCAACTCCCAACTAAGCCTTACTAGGGGTAATTATGACTTTGATTTGGGATTCATATGCAAGCATTTGTGATTGTTTGTTGGATAAGTTGATACTGGATTCGAGATACGAAGGTACACATGTTTGATCTGTAACTGATTGACCAGATGTGTGTGTCTCCTTTTGATTGACTGTCTGAATTTGTATTCTGAATTATGTACATCTGACTGCATTCATACATACATATGCATAAATATTTTTGGGTGAGATGTTGAAGAGAAGGGAGATTTACGATTTGACAATTTGTCAGCATTCTGAAAGCCTTAATAATACCCAGAGGGTCATGGGCGGTCCTACTACCCTGAGGGTCGTGGACATTAATGATAACGGTATAGCGGTTTGTCACCTTGCGCTGTACCGCATGTACGTTAGCTACGCTATGTACCATTATCTGATCTGGTAGTTATACTGCACGTCTGTACCGCGGTTCACTGCATTGCACAGTACAGCTTATACGCTAACCTTGCTACGTAGCACATCTGATCTGGCAATTATAATGCATGTCTGTATCGCGGTCTTTCGCATGGTACCGTACAGGTTACTGATAGCCCTAATACCCAGAGGGTTGTGGGCGGTCCCAATTCCCTAAAGGTTGAGGACAATATTGATGATCATCGTTGCCGGGCAACCCGGGATGACGTTCTGTGGAGTATAAGGTTGGATGGGCTTTTCGAGGTCCTACTCGGAATGCAGGGATAGGTGGGTTGATTAAATCCCCACAGGATGTGTCGGGTTGGATGAAGATGGTGTTTTGGTTGGATGAGTGGGTTATTTTATAATTCATTTGCACTCATATGCGTCTATGTGATTCTGTGACTGCAATATCTATTTGACTGTCTGACTGAATTATTTGACTGTCTGGTTGACTGAGGAGTCGGATTATACTATTTGATGAAAGGCACTCATGTTTAAAGAAACTTTGTGTGATGGGCTAAGGCCCAACCAATTCTAATTCTGGAAAATTGGCTTAGGCTAGTTTGTGACTTATAAGAATTTTTGATATTATGTCTAACCAAGCCATATGACTGTAAAGTTACATATGGTCTGTTTTGTTATAGTCGCTCTGTAAGTGTGTTCTACTGCTGAACTATTTTCAGGTTTACTACATCTATTTCTGTTTAGATAGTTAGTTAGTTTGATCTCACACTAAGCTAGTATAGCTTACCCCCTCTTTTGTTTCCCCTTTCAGGTACATTTCGGGATTTTAGATGCTGGACTCGGTATGCGGAGGACTCAGACAGTTTTGAGGCTAATAAGTTATTAGTTTGTGGTTTCAAACTTTTATTGGTTATTCAATTTTGAATATAAAGTTTTTAACACTGTGGTATAATTTTGTTTTACGGTTTAATCATTTTATTATTCTGGTTTTTTAATACTCGATATTTATTATTTCAAGAATCAAATTAAGAATGACTAGTTTTGTAAGATTTTCTCACGATCACTTCGGTGGTTAATGTAGCATTCCGAATTCGGTCTAGACTTCTAGGCGGGGTTTAGGGTGTTACAGAACACCTTTACCTGCACAAGATCACTTCAAAAATATACCAAAACATCACACTTAAACAAATTCAAATCAATTAAACCAATATGCCTGAATTTGACACCAAACATGGCGATTTAACCTGTTCAAACTTCACTTATACAATCATGTTTTTAACCATTCACACCAACATTTAACAATGTCATTTTAAGCTCAATTATTCCAATTTGAATATCATTCATAGGTCTTAACACATTACCGAATTATGTATAACTACATATATGAACATTAACATCTTATAATTCAACATTAACTAAGTTTAAACTAAACTATCAATTCAAAGTTAACACATATATTAAAACCAATGTACATGCCAAAAAATGGGACTTAAAACGATCAAAAGACTACTAAGTCTAAGGTGGTGTGAGCATTGAGGCGATCCGGTCGGCACATTCCGCAAGTCAACAATCTATAGGAAAAAGGAAAATAATGAGGTAAGCATTTTGAATGCTTAGTAAGTCCATATGAAATTTATTTAACTTACCTTGACATTATATTAAATTAAGAAATCGAAGCATATTACCATAAACACAATATTCCCTTGACATCCTTCAATTTTCATATTCACTTCAACAATACAACCAAAAGGACAAGAACATAGTACTCAATTCATATACATGTATAACCATATCATTTTATATCATAAACAATTCAAATCATGCTCATTTTTCAAACATAATAATTGAATTCATATCCAATCTTTTCAACCATTTCATTTTTGTTTAATTATCGTTTTCACTCGGGAGAACTATAGTGAATTGAACTCGAATGCCAAACTTGTGTGCTTTCATAAGTTGATATATATTGGGTTGCTCACACAAGCTTCAAATTAGGTACGATGATTGCTCACACAAACTTCAGAGAATCCGCAACGCATGTTGGATCTCAAATCATCATATAAGTCTCTGATCAAACTCCCATTCCCTTTTTTGTTTGGACCCTAATGACATGTCATTCGTATCCTAATCGTTTACTAAGTTCACAAGGGTACTGTTACCATTTTTGTATAATTTCAAACCTTGTAACATCATCATATGCATATCATTAAATCATATAACAATTTCACATCCATTCGGTGCCATTACTTATTCGTATTTGTTATTTAGTTCGTATTTTATGATTTAGTCCATTTGATGCCAAAAGAGATTATATTCATAACAATTCAAACTAGAAAACAAAACAATACAATAAAAACATATTATGAATTAATAAAGTATGTCTCATATGAACCTACCTAGCAAAATATCAAGTAAAGAATCTTTAAAGACTAATAAACATTTTTGCCTTTTCCTCGATTTTCTTCTAATTGATCCAACTATCGATCTATAATAATTCAATTCAATTTATCAACTCTAACCCTTTTATAACATCCTATAATATGTATATGTTAATTCAATTTCATTATTCCAGTGCCCTTAAAGTTTTACATTTTATTCAATTTAGTCCCTAAAATCGAAATTGTAATAACTTTCAAATTTAAGTTTCAATTTTGAAATTGATCTCAATTTCATCATTCTATACCCTCTATTAATAAAAAAGTATATAAATATTATACCAATTTCAAAATTCATGCACTTTAGTCCCTATATTGAAAAACTAGCAATTAAACTTTACAAACTAGTCCTTTTCACTTCTAAGCTTAAATTCTAACAATTTAATACCAAAAATTCAAGAAATCAATAACTAAAAATTTTAAAATTTTTAACAGTTTTACAAATTAATACACGAGCTAGCTAAATCAAGCTCCCGGTACGTCAAAAACATAAAAATTACAAGAAAATGACTTTAAATTACTTACCTAATAGGGATCAAATAGTGAAAAGCTTTCACGGGTTTTCTTCTTTTCTTAGAACTGGTGGTTCGGTTGAAGAAAGAAGAAAATATGAGCATTTTAACTTATGTTTAATAGATATACATTATTAATTCATTAATCATTTAATTAATCTAATTAATCTTTAATTAATTAATCTTAATCTCAATAAAAAATTAATGTATGATAACATCATCCTCCACTAATTGATGAAACAAGATGGTTTAATTACCATTTTGAACCTTTTGCTAATTAAAAATCTATAGTGATAAAAAATTACAATTTAGTCATTGTGCTTTAATTAAACAATTAATAAGACCAAACTTTAACAAACTTTTATATGGCTAGCTAAATTAAGCTCCCATGGCCTCAAAAACATAAAAATTACAAGATAATGACTTGAAATTACTTACCTAATATGGACCGAATAGTGAAAAGCTTTCAAAGGGTTTTTTCTTTTCTTAGCAATGGTGGTTTGATTGAAGAAAAAAAGTAACGATGAGCATTTTTAAATTATGTTTAATATATATTAATTAATTCATTAATCATTAAATTAATCTTTAATTAATTAACCTTAATCTCGATTAACAAAATTTAATGGATGATAACATCATCCTCCACTAATTGATGAAAAAATAGTTTAATTACCATTTTGAACCTTTTCCTAATTAAAAATCTACAGCGATAAAAGATTTACAATTTAGTCCCTATACTTTAATAAAATTTTAAATATAAAATATTTACAGAGTTGGTATAAAAGCTTATTAAAGTTAATTAAAGTATAAGTACTACATTGTAAAAGTTTTATTGCTATAGATTTTTAATTAGAAAAAAGGTTCAAAATGATAATTAAATCATTTTGTTTCATCAATTAGTGGAGGATGATGTTGTCATCCATTAAATTTTATTAATTGAGATTAAGATTAATTAATTAAAGATTTATTAGATTAATTAAATGATTAATGAATTAATTAAAGTATATACATTAAACATAAGTTAAAATGCTCATCTTTTCTTATTTCTTCAATTGAACCACCATTTCTGATAAAAGAAGAAAACCCTTGAAAGCTTTTCACTATTTTGTCCCTATTAGGTAAGTAATTTCAAGTTCTTTTCTTGTAATTTTTATGTTTTAAAGGTTATAGGAGCTTTATTTAGCTAGCCCATGTACCAAGTTTTTGAAAGTTGTTATTTTTTATTTCTTGAAGAAATTGGTGTTAAATTGATAGATTTTAAGCTTAAATATGAAAAAAAAGAGACTAAATTGAAACGATTAATTGTTAGTTAGCTTTTGTACATAAAGACTAAAGTGAAAAAATTGTGAAATTGATGAGAAATTTCTGTAATAATAGATAGTAAAAGGTCTTTAAAGGATGTGATTGAGATCGGTTGTGAAATCGAAACTCAAATTTGAAAGATATTGTTATTTCGGTTTCAGGGACTAAATTGAATAAAATGTAAAACTTTAGGGGCATTAAAAAATATTTTTTTTATAGATTCATACATACAATGGCACATGAAAATGTTTGGTATTGATAAATTTTCTAAAATAATTGTTTAGATCGAGAATTAAATCAAACTTCGGATAATTGGGGAAAAGCCAAAATTATCGAATAGCCCTAAAGATTCAATTTATTTGTTGCTTTTTCCAGGTAAGTTCAAGCAAGTTCATATGATATAAATGTGTTTAAGTTTTTGTGATATTGATTTGTGATTATATGTGTTTGGTCATGAATTGGCATAAATGTGATATTTGGACTAAATTGTAAAGAAATATATGTGTGTGTGTTGAAAATGCTTGGGTGAACTTAGTAAATGTTAGGATATGATTGAAATGTCAATAAGGTTTTGTGCACACTCATACAGATTGATGATTGATATTATCAAGATCCTACATTTTTTTGGACTCAAAGATACATGTGACACAGGTTTAACCTAGATTAGTAACATGATGTCGTTTTAAAGGTTTAGCGCTAATGGGTAACCTGACATGCATATTTCTAGCTTGGACAAGTAATCAGATGTGTCGATATAAAGGTTTAGCTTGGACTGGTAACCTAACATGAATGTACTTAGCTTGGACAATCAATTAGTGTGGTGTAGTACCTGTGTATCCGAGTCCATTTACTAGGGTTCATCAGGCGGAACAATTTATATGAAATGAAAAATTGAAATGATACAAAATAAATTCGATGTTCAAATGAAGTGTTAGAGAATGATTTGAGTATAAGCCTTGGTATATATGTGATACATTACTCTTGAATTGATTGAGATTTAAATTGGTTACTTATTATGACATAAAATGGTATGTTACATACTTGCGATATTACATGTTTGATTATGTGCAAAATCTCACCTTGTTTATGTTGTGCTTTGCCATGTCTAGTCAATTATGGCAAGTTTAGTAGCTCATTGTATCTAAATGAAAGATAAGACAAGTTTTTGTTTAATGCCTATGAACTTACTAAGCATCGTAAATGCTTACCCCACTTATTTTTCTCTTGTAGATCTTTACCTTGCAGAACACATCAAGCTGGCTTGTTTGAAGCTCACACTATCCAATCACTGAATCAATATCTTTTTGGTCAATTTTAGTCTTGGATTGTGGCACGTACATATAAGGTGTTGATGATGATTCACTTAACTAACTAAAATCACGACAAAGGCAAGAGCACCTATCGAATAATAGTATAGCTATGGTGAGTCGGAAATATCGTATCCACAAGAACGAAAAGTACTAGTAATTACTATTTTTTTATTATTTAACCGATATATTGATGGGATTATTTTTAATCTAAAATTATCCCAACAATTATTAAGAATTCGACAGAGAATAAAGTAAGAAAATAATCAAATAAACCAATGAGAGAGACAATATCCAAGAAAGAATCCACCTAGACATCAATTATTATTTTGAATCTGAATTAAATAAATTATTCACTTGCCTTGTTCCGTAGAAATCCCTAAATTATATTAATATCTCTTTCAAGAGCAAAAATAACTGACTCTAGGTTGATTAATTGAAATCTCTTTCTAATTAAAACCTCTATTGTCGCATTAACTTGATCTTTGGATTCCTCTATTAGATTTGACTCTAATCCGGTAGATTTATGTCATCCTATTTCTAGGATTGCATGCAACTCCACTTAATTATACCAGATCTACTCTTAAACAAAGACTTTTGCTCCACTAAATTAAGCACATCACACTTGAATTAATATCTTGAAAATATTAAAGCAAGAAATAAGTACACATAATTGAGAACAAGAAACAGATATTGATCATGTAATTCAAAATATCAAATAATAAGATCCTTCTTAGGTTTCATCTTCTCTAGGTATCCAGGGAATTTAGTTCATAATTTGAAAGGAAAACATCTCAAAATTAGGAAAATAACAAAACATAAAGAAACCTAAAAACTTCTAGAGAAGTTGAATGGACATCTTCAATCTTGAAGGAGATCCTGCTTCTGAGTTGATTCCAACAACATTCTTCGAGTAATTTCTTCGTTCTACAATGCGTGCTCCCTTAGATCCTCTTCTAGTGTGTATTTTTAGATTTTAGAATGCTTAGAAACCCTAAAAATTAGCTTTTTTCACGTGTTTGGGAAACATGGAGCGATATCGACACGGACAGGCACATGGGCGTGTGGCTAGCCCGTGTTGCTCACACAGGCATGTGCTCAACCCGTGTGGATCCTAAAAGTAGCTCGTTTTGTCCGATTTTGGCCCGTTTTCTGCTCATTTTGCTCCCCTATGCTCTCCTAAGTATAGAAACATGAAATTAAATGATTAGGAGCATCAAATTCACTAAATTACATAATAAATCATCCAAAAACATGCCAAGCATGAGATTAAAACATGTTACTTTTATGGTTTATCAAGTGTCTTGATGTTACCTTTTGTATATATGTATTTTTGGTAACTTGTGATGACTTGGTGTTTTAACTCACATATGGTGATGGATATGTAGGTGTACTCTTATGCTAAATGGTGTGATAATTTATATCTAAACGTGAGGCTATGGAATGCTATTAAATAAGGAGAAAATGGTAGCTTGTTTGAAGGTGAATGAGATGGAATTGTAATTGAACATTATTAACTTGAAGTATGCTTGTAAATGTGGCCTGAAGTTGATAATTGAGAGTTATGTTTAATACCTATAAGTTATGGATATATTTATGTGTTTATAAATGATCATATTGAAATTGAAATGACATATTTCAAGATGCCTTGGCTTAGGTAATGTGTTGAGATACACTAAGAGGGAGTGAATTGGTGTATTAAAACGTTTTCGGGAAAAGACAAAAATAAAATGACTCAAGCATTTATAGTGGTTCAGCCTCAATTGCCTACATCTACTACCTTAGCTTTCCTTAATTAAGGATTTCCTGATCCACTAGATTTGAACCTTTAAGGACAATGTTTAACCTTATAAATCCCTATCTTTTCAAAGGTAAGATAAAACCACTTCCCCTGCAGGTTTTTTTACCCAAAACCTTAGGTAATAGCTCATAAATGAGAGAAAAATAATGATAAAGAAGATGATACCTCTAAAAGGTAGATAATCAACAATTAAGCGATCTAACACAAAGTTACAACACTTTAAAAAATGATATAAAACTTAACCCACAAGTGTATACAAGAAATATTTAGTAAAAGACTGAGAAAGATTGGAAAATTGAGTTCTTGGAAGTTAAGTACTCATTTCTTGTCTTTCTTGACTTCAATGGGGAGCCTTGACCTTGTATTTAAGCCCTCTAACAACCTTATGGATGTTTGTAGCCGTTATAAATAGAATGGAGTCGTTGTAGCCATAAAAACAAGCATTAAATGTAGTCTACAGCTTCGTTGTATCGGTAGAAGGACACTTGTATCGGAAGAAGCCTTTTCAAAATATGACTGTTGGGCTTGTTATATCGGTATAAGTGCTCTTGTATTGGTAGAAATCTAAGGGTTTCATTTGGTATCGGTAGAACCCATCAGAGTATCGATAAAAGTGCAGGGGATGTTGAACTTTGGCTACTGGCTTGACTTGTTTCAGTAGAAGTCCTCAAGGAATCGATAAAAGTACAGGAGATGTTGAACTTTTGCTACTAACTTGACTTGTTTCAGTAGAAGTCCTCAAGGTATCGGTAGCACTTTAGTTGTATCAATAAAACAGACCAGGGTACTGATAGAAGTCCTATGCCAAAACTACCTTGCTTACTGGAGTGTATTCTACCGATAGAAGTCCAGGTTGTATCGGTAGAACCCAAAGTTGTATCAATAAAAACGGAAGTTCTACCTGTAGAATTCTATTGCTTTTTCAAGGCCTTTTCATCTTGAGTTCTACTGATTTTTGTCCACCTAAGTATTGGTAGAAGTTCTTCGAACTTCAAAAACTCATTAAAAATTAAGTTAATTCAAGGCTTTTAAAAAGTTTATTTTGTCCAACACTTTGAAAATAATTTTAAGGAATTATAAACAATTTTTGCAAATTTAAGTAGGGAATTTTTAATATACCTTTTTTATATTAAAATACTTGAAAAAATAGAGCTAACATAAGGTTTGATGATTTCATGACTTGATTGTTGGTTGCAATGACATTGAATTGTTTAGATTTATTGGTGTATAAGTAGTGATAGACTTGTTAAGCACTTGAATATAGATGCCTGAACTATTTGACATGTCTTCGATATTATTTTGATTCAAAGAAAATTGATCTTAGGTGCAAATGTTGTAAGTTTTGGTTGAACTTGAAATAGGTTCCAAAAGGGTTCATTTTTACCAAAAACAGAGGCCATATCGTGACCTCAAATTTTGGACGTCGCAATGTTGCCATTACAGTGAGTGACGTCATGACAAGATAAGGCTTGTCGTCATGACATGACATACTAAATGGCCACATTGTGATGAGAACTAGAGGAAGTCACGATGCTGATCCATACATTTTAAAAACTTTAAAATTTGTCCTATTTCAAGTTCGAGTTGACAAAAGAGCTTTCGTAAGCTCTAATAAGACTGGTAAATGATTTATTAATGTAATTTTGATGATGTTTGATGTTTCACTGCACATGTGAATGCTTATTTATTGTAAGTTTTTACTATAGTTACTTAGCAATGAATGTGACATTTTGTAACTTAAATTCGGCGATTGGATCGAATGAGAGGTGTTACAAGCCATAAACCTTTTAATGCCCTTCTTACTTCACATTGAATGGATAAATTCTTGCACAATAATTATATTATCAGTTATGCTTCTTCCTAGAACAAAGCTGATTTGATTAGGATACACCCATTTCGGGGCAAAGGCTATAAACAATTGACAATCGTCTTTGTTACGATCTTGAAAAGAACCATGCAAGGACTAATGGGGCAGAAATGTTGTAGTGACTTCAAGCTATCGGTTTTAGGAATCAAAACCAAAAGTGTACGGTTAAACCAACTAGAGAAAAACCCACCTGAAAATGTCTTGTGAACAAGGTCACATACTTCCGTGCCCACCAGCTCCTAATTCTTTTTGTAGAACACCACATGGATTCCATCTGCTCTTAGAGCTTTAAATGAGTGCATGTCAAATACTTCATATTAATATATCTAGTTTGATATACCACCCAGCAAAAAAGTTTGAATTCATCATTTATTTAACATTAAAGGTTAAAACTAATTTTTATTTATATTTTTATAATTTACAATTAAACAAAATTTATTTTCTAATTAATAAATAATAATTCATGTTATGGCAAATCAAGTCAACTTGAGGTTAAATTTACTATATGAATAACTCAGCTCTTGGATACGTAAATCATGACCATTTATCCCAAAAGTTTAAGTCAATAGGAAAGGTTTGAATACCCATTTTTTCATGTGCAAGTTGGACTAATAACAAATAAAATTTACTTGGAGTAATTATGAATTGTGTGGTGATTGCTCATCTTATTTTTTAATTATGTGGTTGGAGGTTCGATCCCCGCTCATAAGAAGCACTGCTATTAGTGGAGAATACCCTAATTTCTACAATAAAATAAAATAAATTTACTTGAATTTGCACGTGAATTCAAGCATATGATTAGTACTAAAAAAGATTTGAAAAAAAATATTATTACTTAAATATATATGATTACAAATATTTATATATATATTTCAAAAATATAATACATTAAAAACACTAAAAATATTAAAATAAATGTTTTTCAAAATTTGAAAATAAATTTAAAAAAACTTTATACTTAAATAACACTAAGATAAATATAACTTAATAAGTAAATGCTTCAAAAATAGTAGCAAAATTAACAATAAAACAAGAATTATACAATATCCAAACAATAACAACAAAATAGTGAAATGACAACAAACAATGAGAAAACAACAGCAAAATAGTGGAAAACAATAGTTTTTTTATTGCAAAGTCGAGCCAGGCCCAAAAAATCTTACTCGAGGCTCAATCTATTTTCTAAACAGGCTTTTTTTTTTGCCCAAGCCCTTTTTTCGAGCCTATATTTTTGTTCAAACCCTCTCATTTTTCAGGCGAACCTTCAGGCAAGGTCCGACCATGAACAAATTTATTTAAAATAGAGAAAAATGTATAATTACCGTATTTAAGTTATAAAAGTGAGCTTCATCAATAATTAAGGGCTAGTTTAGCAATACTTTTGAAAAGTGTTGTGGAAAAGTGCTTTTAAGAAGTGCTTTTGAAACGTTTGGTTTAAAATTTGAGTGTTTAGCATTACTGTCAAAAAATTCTTTTGAGAAATAAAATGTCCATTTTAGACATGTTATTATCAAGTAACAAATATATATTTAAATAATATTTAAATTTGTTAATATTATAATATTTAAATTAGTTAATATTATTATATTTTAGTAAGAATATAAAAAAATTGTTATAACTTGTTGTTAATATTTTAATATATGAAATATAAATTTTAAATATTTTTAAGTAATAAATATTAATTATTTATAAATTTTAATTAGAATATATAAACCTGGAATGTGCCGCTTTCCTAATCAAAAGATAGGAGAACACCCCTTCTCCCGAGGTTATTGGATAATATAACTATTAAAAATTTGTAATTAGTATTTTTAAAAAATATATTTTAAATTAATGATTTTAACATATTTGTAATTAAGCACCAAGAAAAAAAAAAGAAAAATACTATGTTATTAGAGAGGTGAAAAAGTAATTAAGTACTCAAAATGCTTTTGGGAGAGGAAAAGTTAAAAATTTTAGCTTCTCATTTTCAGAAGTGCACTTCTGAAAAGTCAAAAATTTTAGTTAAAAACAACTTATTTAACACAGTTTTTTTTCTAAAAGCGCTTTTGAAACTAGAAATATTTTTTAAACACTACTAAACACAAAGCAAATAATTAATAGTTAATGATGACACTAAAGCCACCATGATTAAAAGAAGATATACTGACAATTAATTCAGCTTGGAAATCATTAGTTGATTCTTTTTGTGTTCTAAATATTTAACTAAGTATCAAAAGAAGGGATATTCTATCAATGCTTTTAGGGTTTTTTTTTTCCTTTTAATTAAGGAAAAAGCAGTGAGGGTTGGCCCTGTTGGGATGAATTTCCATAATTTTCTATTATGAACCTTCCACAATGTTTATTATTTCATACATCCAAGCCAATTGTGTTCAGTATTAGCAATAAATACAAATATAATAGGTAATGAGGTCATGAGGTCATGACTTGATTACAATGTTAATTTTTTGTGAATTTTAAGGTTTTAAGTTTAAATTTTATTTATTTTATTAGAGTGATTGTAATTTCAAGAAAAATGATAAGTATAATAAAATAAAAAAATATAATATCAAATTTAATTCTCAGCGATTACATACTTTATTAGTTTGATTTTTATTTTTTCTAAATTAAATTTTGTTACTAATACTTCAAAAAGAGTCAAATCACTTTGTTAATAGAAATTCTGATTAAAATATTGTTTTTTCAACAATGTTGTCCTGGCAACTTGCAAGTGCTATTGGTCTTATATGCTACGCTATTTTACAAATATTAAAAAATAAAACATTCAAAATTCAAAAAATATAAAAACTTCATAATTTTTTTAAAAAAAATAGTATCAACTATATGTGAATTGTCATACAGGTTGTAATGTTTAAAAACTTAACATTTTAGTCTGTATTTATTAAAAGAACAACAATTCGATTTGTTTTGCAAGGTTGATGACTAGATTTGACTCTTTTTGAAAGGTTGATAATCAAATTTAGCTTAAAAAAACAAGGACTAGATATAAAAACATTGAAGACTAAATTTGAAAAAAATTTAACACTAAATTGAATAATTAATTTAACTCCATTTTAATTAATTAACTAAAATAAATATAAAGAAAAATTCGTAGATAAATCACATATGAGATTTAAATTTGAACAATCAAAGTGATAAGTTTTCAACTCTGAGCTTGGCAAAACAATGAAACTACCAAAATAAGGATTGTAATATTACTTTATGATTACTATGTATCCATAGTTATTTTCGACTTGTAATTTGACAAAACAATGCTCATTGGTAGAGTTATGAAAATTTTAAATATCATAAGTATTATTGCATATGAAAACTTTATTATAAATTAATATCTCAATGTTAAAAAAAAAATTACTGTCTATCTAAAATAATTAAAATATCATAAAATTATTTTACAATACAAAAGAAAACATAAGATTGCATATATTAAAAAGAGTAAGATGTGTTGCGATGAAATCAAGCCCGACGAAACATGGCAAATACATACATGGTGTTTTCCCACTTTCGGAAAATAAATTTAGTAATTATAGCAAATCCACTAGCAGAATATATCAATAACCTATGCAAATCAACCACAGTATCATAAGTAAAAATAATAAAATTGAGATACAAATTTTCCATAAAAAATCTTTTTAAAGCAAAGTGTAAAAATTAAGGAACTCAAAATGTTCTTCAAAAAAAGCCCACTACAATTAAGATCTTGCTAAAAGATCACAATCTAAGCCACAATAAAGAGTATATAACTCAAACAAGACTATCAACAAATAATCTCAAACAAACTTTAAGAGTAAAATTAATAATATCACCAAAATAGGTCTAACTTCGAAAGTTAAAAACTCAAAACTCCAATAGAACCATACACATTAAAGATCTTTGAGTCTACTAACTACTTTCAAAAAATCAACTCCAATAGACACAAGATGGACCTCCAATCCAAGAAAAGATGAAAACTAGTTTGTGTAAAAAAATGTTTTGCTCTCCCACTTATCTTTTTTTTTTTTGACTTGCTGTAATAAAAACTGATAAAAAAAAGTTTGGCCCCAATTTTAGTATTATAGGGCACATGGGATTGCAGGCCTTCCCACATATAGTGGGACTCATGGGGACCCATGTCCAATAAATTTCCCTCTCTCACTATATAAGTAGGGATGGCAATGGAGTAGGGAGGGGTGGATGTTGCTAAATACATCACAATTCTACAGTTGGTACATTTTGCTCCACCATTTATCACGTTTCAATATGGATGTATAATCATGAAATCCACTTCCACATCTATAGATGTTGGATGCATCCATCCCAACTCCGCTTCAATTTAATTTTTGCTACTTATTTATAATATTTTCAATATTTTTAAAGTCAAGTAAATATTTAAACATAATTCTTTAGAAAAATATTTGAGCATAAAATATAAGAATTTTTTTAATACATTATTACATTTTTACCCTTTTAACAATTATATATACAAGGATAAAATGGTAATTTTATATAATGGAGTAGGGTGGGGCGGGGCAAGCAATTACCATAATCGCTCCATATCCACTGTCTAAAAGAAAAAATCCACTTTGCCCCATCCCACATATTAGAGTATGCCCAAAGACCAATCATGAGATGATTGTAATCACATGCTTATTTAATCTCATTTGTTAATATAAGACATTTTCATTATTATTTCAGTTTCTTTTTCTATGTGTCTAAATAAACTAGTTAATAATAAAGTCCCAAGAATAATATGATTATTCTTAAAAAGTCCTTAGTAAAGTATTATTATGGTTTTGGATAATGATAATGCATTGAGGCTAATGTGTAGTTGATTAATGATAAAGTGTTGTCATTGACATAGGGATGTCAAAATCAATACATGAGTATGTGTTAGAGAACAACATGCTGGACTAACCGGCTATGATGTTTCTTGGATTATTATGTAATAGTCACAACATTACTCATAGTGCTAACTATGTATATGATCCTTAGACTTGAGATCATCATTGTCCTAACATCGTGAGTATATGATTGATCAAGATAGGATTTGTCCTTTCTACATAATGGGAGCAATATCTTAGGCCTCTTGATGGAGTAAGATTAGAAATGCATGGTCATACTCGAATAAGTGTGAATAAGTTGATATAAGATATCACACTTATTTGTTTATTGTAGTCTACTCAAAATATCAAGAAATATGATATTGTACTAGACACGTGTGACTATTCCATGACTTGTGTGCAATTTAGATATTAAGTATAAAAGGATATAATACATTAAAAATTATCACAAAAAGGTTATGTCGAATCACGACTTCTTGTAATTTGGGTAGCAATGATGCATTGCTAGATGCCACTCATTGCTTGTAATATTAGAAACGTTCTAATATTACTACTAACGTTACAATAGCCTACAATGTCACACCCTATAGTTGAAGCGAACAGAATCTAAATACATTTGGTATTATATTTAGCTATCACGTGAATTAAATTAATTATTGAATTTAATTTGATAGTTAAATATTGAACACATTATATGTACAAACTTGTTGCACACAAATAGAGAACATAGAAAAAATTAATTTACGAATTTGATTCATACAAAATATTAATTGTTTATAGTTTACCGAAATTCTTAATATAAACAGTTATAATTAATTTCGATCAAAATATAAAAGACATGAAAATTGATATTCTTTAGGAAAGAATATAATTCCTTTTTCTGACTTTCCATTTGTTTATCTAATAATAAGGGCATAAGCCCATTTTTTTCTGTTCGTTCTTTGACTGGGTCGATTACGTAGAGGCCAAGACGATATTGTTGCGACTTTGAATCGACATCTCTGCAAAGGGATCCTATCAACAACGTTATTCGTCACTTTTCAATTTCAAAATGTGTATTTTCGACCCTTATTTCAACCCAATTTGTTCCTCATACATAGATCCATGGCTGATGATCGCCGGAATAGTTTTTCCGCTGCACCATGGGGCATACTGGCCATCCAACACCACATCCACTTGTCAAAAAAAAAATGCACTCTATATGGAGCAGATCAGTTCAAAATCTATGGGGCGATTAGGGTTTTGCAATCCCTATATGTGGAGATGTTCACCATACTAGCAATCAAACAATAAGCTTCAAACTTCTCTATTGGTAAGGCCTTGGTTAGCTTATCCGCACCATTTTCATCAATGTGAAATTTCTAAAGCTCTAACTTAGCCTTAAGAACTTCTTGTATCTAGTGATATCTCACACTAATATGTTTAGATCGAGAATGAAAAGTCAGATTCTTACCAAGATGAATAGCGCTTTGGCTATCACAAAACCAAACATACCTCATGAATTTCTTCATCCAAAACAACTCTTTGCATGCTTCAATAGTTGCAATAAACTTAGACTCAATAGTGGATAAAGTAACATATTTTCGCAATTTTGATTGTCAAGCGACAGCTCCCCCTTACGAAAGTAATGAAATAACTAGAAGTAGATTTTCTCGAGTCAATATCTGAATTTCTATAACCAACTAGAACTAGTTTCTTTTTGTTGAAGCAAAGCTTCAAGTTGGAGGTGCATATCAAACTCAAGGAGCTCATCTTTGTTTTAAGTTACAGCTTTTGCTTCTTGAAACTTTTAAGTTTGATGAGCTCCTTAATTTGATAAAATAATATTTTAAAGTTTTTTTCAACAATTTTTGTAGAAATTTCACCAACTTCTTAAATAGTTTGATGTTGAGCTTCACTTGCATGAATTTAGTTATTTTCACTTAGGGTGTGTTTGTTTGGGTGGAAAAGTGGAAGAAAATGAATTTTAAGTGTGTTTGGTAAAAAATAAAAGTGGGAGGAAAGAAAATAGGAAGGATGATCATTTTCCATCCTAATGTATAAAAATTAATCATTCCAAATTGGAATGATAAGGGGAGAGAAAACGGGAGAGATGTGAATGTTAGTTCATAATTATGCATTTTTCAAATGTTTTATTTTCTTTCCTTTCATTTTCAAATCTACCAAGCAATGGAAGGAAAGAAAATTACTTGTTCTTTCATTTTCTCCATCCTTCCTACCAAGCACACTTATGGAAAGAAAAATTATGTTTTCCATCATTCTAATTTTCTATCCCTTTAATTTTCCATCCTTCCAATTTTCTTTCCACTCTACCAAGAAAAGCCTTAAGGTTTTAATTTGTGTCACCATTAAATTTGACCATCATTTGGTGTGTTTTATAGTGGATTTCACATATTTTGAAATTGTAGTTTTTTTTAAGGAAGCAATGCTAGTTGTAATCAGCTTTAGCAAATTACTATTGCAAATACTTCTTCTTATAACTTTTGTGTAACACCCCAAAACCCGGCCTAGATGTTTAGAACAAATCCCGGAGGTTACATTGGCTACCAAATGTGGCGGAAATAAAACTTTAATTCAAACCAAAAAAACCTTTTTGTTCATTATGTTTGAAATAATATTAAACCGACATCAAACATTCTAAAATAAAATCGACAGTTTCTAAAGTTCAATCCAAATAACACTTTACGAAAGTCCACCATAAAAACTTGTACCACAGTTTATATAATTGTTTTAAAAACTGATTTAAAATTAACGTATAAAACTTATAAGATTTTACTTAAACCAAATCAAACCATATCTTTCTGAAACCTTCGGTATACCGAGTCCAGCTCCAAAACACGGAAAGTACCTGAAAGGAAAAACACTATAGAGATGAGCTATGCGAGCTCAGTGTGAGTCCGAAACATGAAAAGATGGCAAAAGACGAAGTGACATAATAAATACTTTAGACAAGCATATGTATAAGAATATCATGTACGAAAGTCTCAATCGGTATGTCAAATACAATATCAAACCACAGAAATGATATACAATCATACGCAATAATCAGAACATATTACATGGCATTAACTATATTATCAATAACCAAAAGTTCACACAAACAGACAAAATGTTCTGACAAAAAGACGTATATTTAGATGTGAACAGATGCACAAGTCAAAATCTCACCCCACAAACCAAACACCACTTCGTCCATCTAGCACACCACATAAGGGCTATGGTAGGCCCGTCCACCATGCACACCCTACACACCACAACGTGGAACTATGTCACTTGAGTAACTGTATATAGCTGAGATGATATATGTCGGATAGTGCGGTAAACTGCTATACAAAAGTATCGCAGTTAAAACTACTAAGTTTATCTTCCTTCTCTTTATAACCAGATCCTAAATTTTAATGCTATGCAACAATGCACACATTATGCAGACAACATAGAGAAACGAACATTAACATTTCTAGTTGAACAGATTCAGATTTGATTACACTTGTATTCTAATATACAGTTACGACAACAATAATAAACTCATACTTATTCATTACATAAACGAGCAATAAAATTCAAGCCTATAAACGCATATATATATACACGAACCAAACTAAATCGAGTCCTAAATACACTTAACGAGGCTTGATTGAGGGTTGGATTACACAGAAACATAAGGCAGTCAGTTTATGACTCAAAACAAAAATTCTGCAAAATAGGGCCATAAGGCCGTATGCCTCGACCGTGTGGAAGTGTCTAGACCGTGTGGAGGCCTACACACCCATGTAGAGGAGACACACACCCGTGTGACCAAGTTACACGGCTGTGTGATTAGCTCGTGTAACTCACTGTCCAAAAGTGCCAAAAATAAAGCGCAGAAGGGACACGGTCGTGTAGAGATCTCACACGCCCGTGTGGAACCAAAAACCATCAAAAACCTTAATTTCCCAATTGCACATGGCCGTGTGGACACAGCCCATGTGTGGCACACGCCCATGTGGCCATTCGTGTGGTTACGAAACCACACTGAAACAGACTAAAATTCGTGTTTTTGACACCGAAACTATCCCCATCCTTTGGTAACCCAAAAATATACCAAAATATACAGGATATCATGCAATCCATCAATAACTCAACACTTAAAATCAACAGTTTCGGAGACACAAACCAAAATTGCAAACAACAAAGATTAACCGCTTCGCCTCCACAAGACTATTCTGACTCACATCCGATTACATGAAACACACAAGAGTAATCACCTTTGACGGAACGATAGATAACAAGTGCGTAAAATAGAAGAAGTAAGAAACAAATGAAATTGAAATTTGAGAAAAACAGAAAAAAGAGCAACGATGGGGAAGAAAAAAGAAAAATGAAGAAGAACGTGAAATTTATTTTTTATTTTAAAAATAATTTCCCCTTTTAAAATAAAATAACATAAAAAATAAATATAAAAAATGCTCACAGGGATACGAACACGAGACCTAAAGATAAGCTAACACGCTCACAACCACTGAACCAGTAGGCTCATTCTGACATAAAAATGCGAAATTGAACCCAAACATTCAAGCCACTCACTGACCCTAACCACAAACCTCAAAACTTCTAACCCCAGATTCCAGGATGTTACATTTTGTGTTGGAGAATATATAAGATTTGGATAAATGACAATTTTCTTCTTGCGAGTTATTACAATTTTGATTAGCTTTAACTTGTAAGAAAAGAGGTGAAAGGTTGAAATTGTCCCACCAAATGTACTAGAAATTTCATGTCGAAAATATGACTTGAAATTTTTGAGACAAATTAAATATTTTTTTATTATTGAATATAAAAGTTACAACCTCTTTAGTTTCTTGAATATAAAGAAAATATTTTGATTCTTTTCTTTCATGAAGTTTTAATATGAGTCATTTAAAATTGATCTTAGATAGATATGGTCTGCTTCAAAGATAATCATGATTTGATCTTGAAAATGAGTTTGTAGAGTTGTTTTCTTGAAATTTCTTGAGAATTGATCAAAGGATCTTCTAGATTTAATCTTGGATTGATGAGAATCACTTCAAGGATCGTTGAGAGTTGGTCTTAAAAAATGGATTTGATCTCTTTTGTGTTGATGGAACCATATTGGAGAGATTTTATATCCAAGGGTCTCTTACACTTGTTCTTGGATAGTTGATGCCAATTCAAGTTCTCAAGAGTGCTATTGACAACATGATTTTCCTCTTTTCTTTTGGTTGAACAAGATCAAGAGCGACTTTTGAGAATTTTTTTAGAAGTTTTTCAACTTCTTCAATTCCTTCAAAGACTTCGTGGATGTTAAAGAAACCTTTGATCTTCGAAAAATTCTCTTTTGGGCTTTTGAATTCTAAACTTTTGAACTCGAGTTGAATAGCTTAAAGATAACTTCCTTTTATAATGTCACTAAGGTTTTGTTTACCATTGAAGTTGAAAAGCACTTTTCAACTCAAACCATGATTTCAAACAAAAAAATTGGGTAAATAAGCATCTTTTCAACCCAAACATTGATTTTAAACTAAGATTTTAACACATGCCAAAAAGCCAAAATTTTTAACATTTGGCATTTGGAGAAGAGTTTTTTAATAAAATTATCTTTTCATCTCTCCATTAAATCTTCTACTTTATAAAATCATAAAATGACCATTTTATCTTTTCAAAATCAGTTTTTGACAATAATAGTAAACATTATTAAAGTTTTCAAAAGTAATTTTTCATGAGTCGTTTCAAAAGAACTTTTCAACTTCTATGGTAATTTGACATTAAATTTTAAAGTTTAAGGGCATCAATTAAGGGTGAGTATTCGATTGAATCAAGTAAAAAAATTTCAAGTTAATCGAGTTGACAAGTCTTATTTTATCATCCTAACTCAATTTGAAATTATTTCCAATCAAGTCAAGTCAAAATCAGTGAAATTATTCGAGTTAAATTAAAAAATTAAACATGTCAAATTAATATAGAGTTACAGTATAATTAATTCCATGATAAAGCACATAAATTTGAAATCATAGATATATGAAAACTTTTCAGAGCAAAATAATATAAAAGATACAATAAACTTGAATCATTAATTAACTTATTTAGATCCCAAAATTATTATTTTAGAAAATTTTACAATTTTAACTGTTTTTTATATTCTTTAGAATTTTTTTAATAAATTATATTTTTTTAAAATATCAATTTTAGAATTTTTTTATAATTATTTTGAATATTAAAAATTATTTTGAATTTTTTTGTAATTTTTGTTGAGAGAGATATCAATTTGCTCATTTTCAAAATTAATAAGGACCAAAGGGGTATTTACACTAATATATTATTTGAATTATTTGAGTCATTTAAATTGTAAAATTCAACTTGACTCGAACCTAAAACTCGAATTAATTATTTGAATTGACTCAAATAACTCAATTCAATTAACTTGAAATTCGAATTCTTTTTAAGCTTTTCAAATCGAATAGAACCAATCATATTTTTACCATTTTTTTATCACAACATGATATATGTTTGCATACGTTAAAATTTTGGGAGTATTTAAAGGGGACGAGGCCTTTGTCTATATTATGAGTAAATATATTAATGTTTTATACAATTTTATGAGTAAATATACTATAATTACTTTATAATTAATTAATGTCATACAAAGGGGATGGATAACCCGATCACCGGCCGCATCAACTATTTAAAGAGTGTCCTCCACTCCCTTCCTCACAACACTCAACTCCCCCCTAAACAAACATTTACATCCAAAAACCACACACACAAAAAGAACAAAAAAATGGCAGTCAGCCACTTATCAAATGATCTTGAAGATGATGAATACATTGAGATGGAAGTCAGTTCATACTCCACCTTCTTCTGCAACCCCTCGTCCATAAGCTCACCACCTCCGCAGTTCCCCATCCCCATAGAGTTTGAGTTCCAAATGTCTTCTTCCATGGAAATCCAGCCCACTACTTCACCAGCTGACGAACTCTTTTACAAAGGCAAGCTTCTTCCACTTCACCTTCCTCCTCGTTTACAAATGGTCCAAAAACTCCTGCAAAACTCGACTTCCGTTTATGAAGACTTCTATGGGACTCCTTTAACGAGCACTCCATTTGAATCCTGCAATGTTTCGCCTTCTCAGTCGTGTCGGATTAGTCAAGAGTTGAATCCTGAGGAGTGTCTGTTTGAGTACTCAACTGAAGCTTTGAGTGGCCATTGCAACGATAAAAACCACCGGAAAAAGTCCTCGTCGTCGGTCATCGGTTCGAAACTGAAGGCATATAGGGGTTATCTGAAATCTTTGTTTAGTAAATCAGGATGCTCCAGTGAATCATGTTCAGCAGCAAAAGTTGCTGATGAAGGATCCATCCTGAGAGCGAAAGAAAGGTTGGATCGATCCATGATGATGAAATCAACAAAGAAAGTTCCATTCGGACAAATTCGTCATAGGAGATCTTTGTCTTTGGCTATCAAACGACAACATTCGACGAACAAGTCTCCTTCTTCTTCTTCATCATCATCATCTGGTTCTTCTCCATCTCCAAACTCAAATGGTGTTCAGTATTTGCAGCTTCTTAAACGAAGCAGCAGCGTGAATGTTGAGATTGAGAGTCCAATTCAAGGAGCCATTGCGCATTGCAAGCAATCTCAGCAGTTGATAAGGTCGAGAAAGACTGTTAGTGAAGTTGGACATGCAATATGGATATGACGTGATTCCAACACGATAGTACGGTGATGTACAACGAAACACGACCAATGACATCATTCAACATCTGTGTCAGGTTGGAATTTTTTTGATGTGTTCCTCATGTACCGGTAGGACACCGAACAAGAGAGGCTAAGGGACCGTTGCAGGGCTGAAATGAAAGAAAGTGATGGATTGAATTCCTTAAAAAGAAAACCTTTTGGATGTTGAGACTTTAATCCAGGATTCAATTAAAAGGTAATCTCCTATAGAAAGATCAAACAGTCAGATTTGACATCAATAGTTTCGGTTGGAGCGAAAATGGTAACAACAATTTTAGTTCATTTATGCCACCATTGGTTAGTAGTTCAATAATATTAAAAAATTTTATTTTAAAATATTTGTATTACAATAGTTTTCTTTACTTTTTTTTTATTTTGTATAATTTCATTATTAGTTCTGATCATATATATTTTATTATTTCAATGCACTCGAACCCATATCCTCGCATTAGTAGCAATACTCATGTTAATCGAGTTAAGACTCAAACGACTATATTACAATAGTTAAATATAAAATAAAGAATAATCAATATAAATTTAAACTTAAAATTAAAAGACAAAAAAATAACATCTCTTCAAAATAAGCAAATAAATATATTCTTTTCCTAAAAACAAATTATATAATAACTAATAATTACTAATTGAAATTAACTTATAACTAACTTATATACTAAAATATAATACAAAAAAATATCACTCTTAGCGAACACAGTGTTAGGGTTTTAATTGTTTTTGTCAACCATATTAATTGCAATTGATGGCAATAATATTTAAAGGTGATAAAAAAATAAAGTTATACTATGTAAGTTGAAGGCCTTAATCACCTATACAGTAAAATGTTAAAGCAGATATGGTTCAAACTATTGAAATTGGTAAATATCTGGCAATGGTGCCGGAGCACCATCGGCATCTGCTACGCTTAATGCATCAGCACTGTCGGCACCAGCTAACCTTGGCGTCCGAGCTCCATCAAAGCCAGTCAGGCAAAGGCAAATTTAGAGGTGGTAGAAGTCGGATCCCATAAAATTTATAAAATTGTCTTCTAAGGTTTTTAAATTTTAATTTTTAATTTTAATATTATAATGTAGTGTCTAAAGGATAAACTTGTGTTTAGGCCCCTCAAAATTTTCAAATTTTGTTCTAATTTGATATCTTTTATAGAATTTATAATTTTTAATGATAAATTTAATAACATTTTTAGTTTAATTTAGTATATTAATATAAAGTTGTATCTAAATATTAATTTGGTGAAAATAAAGTTTAATAATTGCAATATTGGAGTATAAATAATATTTAAATATTCATTAGCTAAAAAATAAATTAAATTTAAATAATTATAATATCTAATACAAATTGAGCATTTAACTTATTTTACTTTTTTTTTCTAAATTTCGGTTTCAAATTTAAAAATACGTTGTTGAAAGTAAACCCAGTCAATGTGAGTTGGACCTACTTTAAACATATATATTATGGCCCTGTTTGGCAATTAGTGATAATACTCTAGAACGACATATTTTTATGCGTTAATTGCATGTTTATTTTGAGTATGACCCTACTAATTTGAGTTATTTATGGTCTTTATCTTTCAAGGACTAAATTGGAGGCAAAAGGAAATTTAAAGAGTAAAAAGTGCAAATTTGAAGATACAATGGGCCAACATGCGACATAGGGAAAAAAGTGGTGCTAAAAATACAAGTATGGAAAACATAAGGGCAAAAGTGCAAAAGAAGAGATTTTATAGCACAAGACTCTATTTAATGTTTAATTATATTAGGATAATTATTAAGGATTATTATTTAGATTTAATTTTAGGATTTATTTTCATTTATCTTTTATTATCTTTATTTATTTGTATTTACCTTTTAGAATTTAATTAGGAATAGGTTAGGTTTCTTGGTACTATAAATAGGGGATGAAGTGACACAAATTTCGTCCATATTTTGCTATAAATACTCACTCCCCTATAAATCTAGTCTTTTTATTCTTTCCATATTTTCTTTCAATAAAAATTCCATTCCCATTGTATTTATTTGTTTTTCCCCAAAAATCATGAGCCACTAAATCTATCTAGCCTTTTCCCCAAAAATCATGAGCCACTAAATCTATCTAGCCGAAGGTTGTCAAAATTCCCCAAAAAGGGTTCTTGAGGCTTAGAATCTGTACTTAGCCTTCTCAACGAATATGCATTGCTTCTCTACATTATAGGGCTGAAACGTCCGTCCATGTCCCTTAAAAGGTAATCTTTTCAATGTGTGCAAAAGCGACCACTTTGTATGTTTTGGGAAGGTTGTACAGTCAGTTCGTTAGCTTACTGCATCAGAAGTTGGTGAGTCCAAGAGACAAAATGACGTGGGATTCGCCATTGAGAAGTAATGATCTAGCATAAGATGATCCCGTAGAAGCGATTGTTGGCTAGAGTCGAGTTCCGCTAAATTGTAAGTCTAAATTCTTGGAGTTGGTGGTCGTAGGCGTCCTCTTCCACTATAACTGGCTTATTCTGTTTGAGAAGGATCACCTAAAAGCCGAGGATTGAACCCAAGGCGGATCGAGACAACTGGAGGCTGGAATCTCTCTATAAGCACCTTTTCCTCAACTTTATTTATTTCTATTATTTTTAATTTTTGAAATCCCAATCAAAACTTTTAATTATGTTTTTATTTTATTTTTCCATATCAGAACTTTTAATTCTATTTTTTTATTATTTCTTTTCCAGGTACGCATGTTTTCTTGGGCACGATTCTGACCAAGATTTCGAGGAACAAGCAATTGTGCAAATCCGGTCCCTAAGAATTTGGCCCTACTTCCCTTATACTATTATTTTTATTATTTTCAATATTTTATAGGGATAGGATATTTTTGTGCTCTCAACGACCGCATCAAATTTTGGTACCATTGCCGGGAATCGGTAACGTACTAATCTTGTTCTTTGTTTCTTAAGACCAGATCTGTTCCAGGTACTCTTGCGTTTGATTTGGAAATAGAGAAGACTATTAGAGCCAATCGCAAGGAGACAAAGTTACGAAAAAAACAATCAGGAGTGGTTGGGACTCAGAGTAACCCACCACCAGAAATCGAAATCGATGACGAAGTAGTGTCTAGGGTTAACGAAAACCGTACTCAAACATTTGAAAGTGAAAAAGTAGAAGTCAATTCCCCAGAAGAAGTGCTTAACACTAGGGTTAATGAAAACCCGAATCTAGGACATCAACCAATAGCTGAAACAATTCGGCAACTGGCCGAAGCTCCTGCAAAACAACCACAATTGTGCATTACGTATCCTACTATAGATACTAATTTTGAATTAAAGTTAGGCTTAATCTAGCTACTGCCAACTGTTCGTGGGTTGCAAAATGAAAATCCCCACAAACATCTGAAAAAGTTCCATATGGTTTGCCTTAGTATGAAACCTCAGGGGGTAACTGAGGATCAAATTAAACTGCGTGCTTCCCCTTTTTCCCTAGCAGATTCAGCTAGGGAATTTCTATTTTATTTACCTCCTAGATCTATTACAGCTTGGGTTGATCTTTCTCGTTTATTTCTCAACAGGTTTTTCCAGCATCAGGGGCAGCAGAGTTAAGAAGGGAGATAGTTGGAATAAGGTAAAAAGAAGCAAAGTCTCTTTACGACTACAAGGAGCGATTTAAGAAGCTGTGTGCGAGCTGCCCACAACACGATATAACGGAACAATCTCTTCTCCAATATTTTTATGAAGGCTTGAAACCCATAGTATAGATGCCCCTAGTGGAGGAACGTTGGTCAACATGACTCTCCAACAAGCAAGGGACTTGATATCCACAATGGCTTCAAATAATCAGCAATTTTGAGCCAATCCTGAGCCACGTAGAAGGGTTCACCAGCTAAGTAATTCGACCTTAGAAGATAAAGTTAATAGACTTGCTAATATTCTGAATTCTCTTGTTGCAGAAAAAGCAAAACCAGCCCGGCTATGCGGAATATGTGTTACACCTGAACATACAACTGATGCATGTCCCAGTTTGTATGATGATACTATAGCTCATTTAGATGCTGTGGCAAATTTCCCTGGGCCACCACAAAGGCGATACGACCCCTACGCTAATTCCTACAGCCCAGGATGGAAGGACCATCCTAACTTAAGTTATGGGGACAACCCACGGTATAATCAGCCATAACAAAATCAACTTCCACAACAGTCACGAGATTCAGGTAATTCCTTGAAACTTTGGTCAATAAATTAGCAGCTAATATGCTTGATTTTTAGTAAAAAATCGAGGCATCTATAAGAGAGTTAACCACATCAATTGAGAAATTGAACTTTTAAGGGAAGCTACCGTCACAAACGGAACCAAATCCAAGACAACACGCAAATACAGTGATGTTACGAAGTGGAAAAATACTGCAACCAATTCCTGGCAGGAATTTTGGCCAATAAATCGCCCAAGAAAATCCTGAAAACGACGAATAGGTCCGAGCGAAACCCCCATTTTTGAAAATTCAACCTCCATTTCCTAGATGATTAAATCAATATCGAAAGGGTAAAAAAGACAAAGAGATCCTCGAAACATTCAGAAATGTCGAGATCAATATACCATTGTCGGATGCCATCAGACAAATTTTACGGTATGTCATGTTCCTTAAAGAACTCTGCACCAACAAATGAAAATTAACAGGTAATGAAAAGGTAAGTGTTGGTGAGAATGTATCTGCAGTGTTACAGCGGAAAATGCCAGCGAAATGTAAATATAGGGGCATGTTCGCAATACCATGCAAAATAGGCCACTTAGGAATAAAAAAAGGCTATGAAGCCTCCATAAATGTAATGCATTTTTCTATTTATGAATCACTTAACGTAGGTTTTTTGACGAAAACAGGTGTTACTATACGGTTGGCGGACAAGCCTGTTATGCATCCTGAAGGAGTCCTCAAAGACGTAATGTTGAAAGTTAATGAGCTTATTTTCCCTGCAGATTTTTATGTGATAAAAATGGAAGAGGATATAGCTCCTGGGTCTTTAGACATCTTGTTGGGGTGACCTTTCCTTAGTACCACAAATACTAAGATTGACGTACGAAATGGAACCCTCACGATGGAGTTTGACCGGAGATCACGAAATTTAACGTTTATGGCACTATTAGTTATCCCAGTGAAATCTTGAACGCACCAGATCTGGAATTAAAACCATTTTCTGAGCATTTCAAATGTACATTTTTGGAAAATGATGTGACCATACACGACTTAAAAGGGATTAACCCCTTGATGGGCACACATAAGATTTTCTTGGAGAAAAAAACGAAACCAAAGAAAGAGGCACAAAGACGATTGAACCCAAATATGATGGATGTGATAGAAAAGAAGAATCTCCAAGCCCGTACGAAAGAAAGAATCCAGTTGGAACAACTCCAAGACTAGTTGAAGCGTCAAGCTAGCGACGTTAAACAAGCGCTTGTTGGGAGGCAACCCAATTTTTATTTATTTTTGTTTTATTTTTTGGATATTAATAAATTTCTCTTCTTTTCTCTAGGTAAACCGACAAAAAAAAACTCAGGAATTGGCATACTTTAACAAACAACCCTTATCTTATTCTTATTCCAACAAAGAATAGTACGTCCCTGCCCCATGACTACCTAAAACCTACCTCCAAACACTCACCCTGCAGCCAAACATCCCTCTTATACACCCCCAAACCCTAACAATTTATCCTGTCTTTCTCATCCCACCTACCACCGATTTTTCAAGCGCCATTGTAAGGACCCGCAGCCAAGCCGCCACTAAACCACCTTTCACCATCAACAACTGCTTCTCAGTGCCCCAACATGTCAACTTAGCTGAAAAACGCCTTCCCTTCCTTCCTCTCCTCCACGCGACACCGAACCTTCTCCTTCTTCTAGCTATGCATGAACGACTGTTACTACATGGAGAGCTTTTCTAAAACCTTTTTTCTTTCAAATATTTATTTTCCATTTTCTTTCACATCGAGGACAATGTGTTTTAAGTAGGGGAAGGTATTCTTCATTATTTCTGTCATTTATCTACTGTTTTTAGTGTTTTATTACTGTTGCTGCTCCTTATGCTCATTTTTACCCACATTTAATTTTTAGAATATTCTGCCTCTTTTCATGCCCAAGATTTTTATCAGGAATTGCCCACTGTTTGACCTACAAGCATGATTTTTGTCTTCTGAGAAAATTATGATTTTGCTATAATTGATTTCATCTCCACTGTTTTATTTATAATATGTTAAAATAATTATGATTAATAAAGTTAACCCTATTTTGTTTTTAGTAAATTTGATTAAGTCTAAATGAAAAGATGACACTTAATACAATTGCATGCTTAAAATATGTTCATGATCACTATTAAGGTGATTGTTGAAACTTATTTTTGACACTTGATTGTTGCTCCTAAGTCCTCTAAAATTAAAATTTCATTTAATAATAATGTTTCCGTGGTTATGAGTGCAGCTTAAGATGTTACTATCTGAGTAACCAGGGTAGAATGCTTGGGTTGTCATCCTATTTCGCGTCAAAAGGTTGTGTGACGTGTAAGGTAAAACTCCGCTAACCGGAATTAATTTTGAAGAATATGCTGGGCTGAGTAACCGGGATGAGGTGCTTAGCTGTCATCTCTCTTCGCGCCAAAAGGTTCGATATATTCTTAAGAAAAATAAAAATTAGGAGTATGTTGGGTTGAGTAACTCGGGTGGGGTGCTTGGCTATCATCTCTCTTCGCTTCAAAAGGTTTAATATATTCTTAAGCAACAATAAATTAATTCATTAATTAAAAAAATAAAAAAAGAAAAAGAAAAAATGGATGTATTAATAAAATGTGGGGTCTAAGGTAGAAACAAATAGGGTGTCTTGATAGGTTTGGTAAATTACCTAATTTTCATGAAATAATCCAAGTCGATCTTAATTTTTGTGTGTGTTAATTGGAATACTTTTTCAATTTTACTTAAAGCAAGCTAAGGGTTCTCTTTATTTTTCATATGCATTTTGACTAGTTTTTATAAAACTTTGAAGTGGTACTTCTTTCATGGCAATTTCTAAACTTCACAGTGGATAGGAACCATACTTGAGGGCAAGCATAGGCTAAGTAGGGGGAATTTGATAATACTCTAGAACGACATATTTTTATATGCTAATTGCATGTTTATTTTGAGTATGACCCTACTAATTTGAGTTATTTATGGTCTTTATCTTTCAGGGACTAAATTAGAGGCAAAAGAAAATTTAAGGGCAAAAAGTGCAAATTTGAAGATACAATGGGCCAACATGCGACATAGGGAAAAAGATGGTGCCAAAAATGCAAGTATGGAAGACATAAGGGCAAAAGTGCAAAAGAAGAGATTTTATAGCACATGACTCTATTTAATGTTTAATTATATTAGGATAATTATTAAGGATTATTATTTAGATTTAATTTTAGGATTTATTTTCATTTATTTTTAATTATCTTTATTTATTTGTATTTACCTTTTAGAATTTAATTAGGAATAGGCTAGGTTTCTTAGTACTATAAATAGGGGATAAAGTGACACAAATTTCGTCCATCTTTTGCTATAAACACTCTCTCCCCCATAAATCTAGTCTCTTTATTCTTTCCATATTTTCTTTCAATAAAAATTCCATTCCCATTGTATTTATTTATTTTTCCCCAAAAATCATGAGCCACTAAATCTATCTAGCCGAAGGTCGTCAAAATTCCCCAAAAAGGGTTCTTGAGGCTTAGAATCCGTACTTAGCCTTCTCAATGAATATTGATCGCTTCTCTGCATTACAGGGCTAACACGTCCGTCCATGTCCCTTAAAAGGTAATCTCAACGTGTGCAAAAGCAACCTCTTTGTATGTTTTGGGAAGGTTGCACAGTCGGTTCGTAAGCTTATTGCGTCAAAAGTTTGTGAGTCCAAGAGACAAAATGGCGTGGGATTTGCCATTAAGAAGTAATGATCTAGCATAATATGATCCCATAGAAGCGATTGTTGGCTAGAGTCGAGTTCCGCTAAATTGTAAGTCCAAATTCTTGGAGCTGGTGGTCGTAGGTGTCCTCTTCCACTATAACTGGTTTATTCTGTTTGAGAAGGATTACCTAAAGGCCGAGGATTGAACCCAAGGCAGATCGAGAAAACTGGAAGCTAGAATCTCTCTATAAGAACACATTTTCCTCAACTTTATTTTTTTCTATTATTTTTAATTTTCGAAATCCCAATAAGAATTTTTAATTTTGTTTTTATTTTATTTTTCCAGATTAAAACTTTTAATTCTGTTTTTTTTTATTTCTTTTCCAAGTATGCAGGTTTTCTTGGGCACGATTCTGACCAGGATTTCGAGGAACAAGCAATTGTGCAAATCCGATCCCTGAAGATTTGAACCTATTTCCCTTATACTATTATTTTTATTATTTTTAATATTTTATAGAGATAGGATATTTTTGGTGTTCTCAGCAACCGCATCAATAAGTTAATAGTTGATTGTAGTGACTAGTTTGACCAATTGTTTCTATTAACTGATTTGACCAACTAATTCTATTAACTGTTTATTTAAAAATGTTTGGTAAAATATACATCGGAAAGGGCTCTGCTCTTAAGTCTGAGTTATGGGCCATTTTAATTGGACTTGAAGAGGCTCAATTAAGGAACTATAGTAAGGTTGTTTTTTAAAGTGATTATTTGGATGCAATTGAGATGATATTGGGAAATTCTGTGAATATTCCTTCAATGACAATTATACGAAGGATTAATGACGTAAGAAGAAAGTTACAAGAAGTTAAGTTCCAATTTGTTCCTAGGGAGGGTGATATGGTATTGGTAGCAGATTGGTTTGCTAAATCAGGCTCGATTAATGACGTTGAACTTACTTTTTTTGAGTTTCCTAGCTTTCTTGTTAGGAAATCATTATTAGAAGATAAACTTGGTGCATCACATGTAAGATTTATTTGATCTAAAGGTAGTTGGTTGCCTTCTTTTATTATAAGAAATATATATATTTGGTAAAACTTAACTAATAGTTGAAAGCTGATATGTGTAAAATGACAAATAAGGGCCTGGCACATTTTATTGTTAAGTATTTATCTGTTTATAATACTATAATCTTTATTGGGTGAAATTATTGAAATAAAACTTTATTATCAAAAAATTAAAACATCTATTATAGAAATTAATTAGTGAATACTTTTAAAAATTTAAATAAACAAATTTCTTAAGCTCATTATTTGCAAATATTAACCTTGTGGAAATTGATAAATATTAATAGTGTATCAATATAATTGTAAACTATATTCTTAGTGATAACTATGTCATGTTCTTAGCATTAAATTAGTGATAATTATGTCACACTTTAAATAAATTTGTCAAGTAACATATTTCAATCAATATAAAGTTGCATAAGAAATCATTTTACACAAATAAATTGAAAATAAATTAAGAGTACATAAATATTCAAGAAATATATATATGTGACAAAAGGAGTAATTTTTTAGCAAGCATGGTCAAATATATTATTCCACATATCTTATTCTCAATTAGCCGTGAAAAAAATTGTCCATCCCTGCGCTTTTTATTTGAAGATTTTAATTCAACAAGCTCTTACAAACCTCCATTCATCAAACAATACAATTCAAGAGTTTAACTACCCAATTTTCTATTTGTGCTTAAATCAATTAAAAAAGTCCAAGACTCTGTTTACCAATCACCCTTTATATAAATATTCCAATCTCCTTATCAATCATTTTGGCTTCTCCTTTGCGGACGGGCGTGATGCTAGAATACCATGTGCACCACCTGATCTTATTGCCGCCAACCTATGATCACAAGCAGCATATAAAATAGCAAATTGAGAGCATTGAAGATACCATGATCTTTTCCATTTGCTCAAATGTAAAGATGGTAAATAAATATTGAGTTCCATCAATGATGTGGAAGCCGCCATGCTTTTCCAGTAAAATCATAAACTAAAGCAAAAACATAAATATAATTTCAATTAGCTAATCATATGATGGCAGAAGTAATCATGACATTGATTCCATTAATCTACCTGTCTTCCTCTTTAAACCTAACCAAGTTGAGAAAAAGGAAACACAGTGTACAATAAATATATATAAGTGAAGATCTTCCATGTGTAGTCTAACAGCTTTTCAGGTGGTTGCTTTTCTTTACTTTAACAGTGTTTAATTTTATCAATCTGTATAAACTAAACCCTAAACTTTTTATTAGATTAAACTTTAAACCCAAAAAAAAGCAAATGAAAAGGCTAATTTGATGTTGGTTAACCACTAAGGCTGCGATTTCCATGAATGTTTATTAGAAAGAAATTAAAAAAAAAGGGCTGCTAAGCCTGATTTTTGCAAGAATGTATCTCACTTTGAAGATATATTAACGATGTTGTTTGTACAAATACTTCATTAATGTAACAATATGGATGTAACCCTTTAATTATATTAAAAGCCTTAGACTTGGACCCAAATGATTTAATAAAAAGGTAAATTACACTTAAGGCCATTAAATTATTAGTAAGTTCACATTTTGATCACTTAATTTCAAAAAGTTACAAAAGAGTTGTTGAACTATTCAAAAGTTTTCAGTTAAGTCATTAAATTGTTAAAATTGTTGCTATATGGCATTCTCCATTCGCACTAATTGAAAGCTCTCATTTCCCTTCTCTTCTCTTCTATAGTTCAATATTTTCAAGAAATAATTTTTAACGTCAAGAATCTCGAACTAAAATCTAAATAAATTTCTTCTCTGATCTCTAACATTAACCATCAGATTACTTGGACCTAAGATATGTTCTTAGACTCGTTGATGGGTATTGATCCACTGTATCAATCATCAAATTATTACTTGAAGCTCGCTAGTTGGACTTTTAAGAAAACAAACATAACCATCCAGTTACTTAAATAAAAAATTTCAAATAGTTAATGATCATTTTATAACTTTTAGAAGTTAAAATAATTAAGACATAAACTTATTAATAATTTAATTATTTTGGATCTAGTTTACCCTTAGTGAAAATTGAACTTAATAAAGAACATTGAACTTGTGGACTTGAATCTACTGGCTTCAATAAGCCATTGGGCTGGAAAGCAAACTGTGCCTTAGGCTCTTTAATTGGGTGAAAATGAAAAGGCCCCATGATTTTTATTTCAAAACACAATAACAAGTCAATATTCTAATATTCACAATCAAATTTTATTATTCATTCCTGATTATCCCTTAAGTTGAAGTGACCATGGTATACTTAATAAAAAAATTATGTCAACTTAGACATAAAATGAGGTTGGCAAATTGTTGCCATTTTTGTGTAATATATATTTTTTAAATGATTATTCTTATCTGACATTTTTGTTTTTTCATGCTTTTTTTTTGTTTTTTTAAATCTTGATTAATCGGATACCAACTCGAATAGAAAATGATTAATTTATCTTTTTTTTAAATGATTATTCTTATCATTCTTGTGGCATTTTTGTTTTTCATACTTTTATGTAATTTTAAAATCAAAAAATTAAAAATAACATATCTAGGATTTAAATCGTGTTTAATGAATTTCTAAACAAATTATTTACCACTACACCATTAATAGTTCTTAAGTAAACTTTTAAATAATTAACTTTTAACATAAAATGTTTTCTATCACCAATTCGTAGTTTTCACATGCATACGCATGTGATAGATTTCTAATTATATATAATGATCATGACCAAATTAGTGTCACTCATAACCGGGTCTCAATTCAATTGTTAAATTACCAAAATGTCTTTATTCTAAAAAAATAGAAAATATTAATTTAAGGGTATTTTTTTTCTTTTATATAAAATCTTAAAAAAAAATTCCATATTCATGATGGGATTTAAACCCTAAACACCAAACATATACTCTGCTAACTTTACCATCCCAACTAAAGTAACATTTAGTTTTTTTACGTGAATTCTTAAAAAATATATGATATAATTATTTTTACCTACATCATGAATATGTCATAATCTTATTGCTAATGTCATCAATTGAGTTAATTTACCAATTCAAGAAAAAAAGACATGCTACAATAAACAATTAAAGTGTATTTAATATTCTTAATATGATGTATTTATCTATTTAAACTTTCTTTTACTCACAATTTAATTTTTTTTATTTTAAGTTCGTACATATTATACATATGTGTTGTTATAATAATTAGTTTTAAAACTTATATTTTATTATTTATTGTATGTTATTTATAAATGCAACAATGCATTCTAAATACATGATTTTTATACATATTTTTTAATCTTATTATATATTTTAATTTTATTATGCACGCATTATTATCTCTATCAGTGTCCGTGTGAAAACTTTCACCCTCTCTTTTTAAAGAATTGGGTTGAGGTGTGCTTCATTGTTAGATTGATGTTTATGATATATGAAAAGCACTGTAAGCGACCAAATTGGTTTTTTCTGAAAATCATGTTTAGATTGGGAGAAGTTTTAGGTTTTATTAATGGCAATGGTAGCAAGGTTGTTGACATTGTTGTGGAATGCTAAAAGGTTAACCTTTTGTTCCGATGTTGCAGCTGCATTTCGTCTTTCTACATGTGAGGAAATTGAGGCGGATGGCCGGTGTTGGTGATGCCGAGAGCCGAGTCGTGGAGGTTGAATGGATTCTTAATTGGATCATGTTTGTTTTCACTAGACTCGTATCACACATTCTGAAAAGCGGAAAGCTAATCAAAGATGCTTCCAAGTTCGAAAAGGGTATGGAATGGCCACTTGCCATGCTCGGAATGGCAGGAATGAATTTGCTTAATGTTTTTCTCGGCATCGACCTCTTCAATGCTTTCAAGAAAGAGACGAAACGCCACGAATGACGGAAAGACTTGGCTCAATCTTAAAGCTATCATCTTCTTTTCAATTGATTTCATACAGGAAGTGCTTTTTCAGTTCAAAATGAGGTATCACTGTAAATTTATGTACAAGAGAAAATGTTATATATGTTTTCAGTTTAACAAATCCAAAACATGTTTAATGTAAATTACGATGGTAATGAGCCTTCAATATTCTTTTACTTTTATGATAATAAATTTGGATGTTTTTTAAATATTTGAATTTGTAGATAATGATAGGGTATCTAATTTATTATTTATCACTTAAATATTTATAATATTTTTTTAAAATTATATAAAAACATTGTTGAATTCCAACTCCACCTCTGTATTAGATTCCTAATAAAACTAGAACTAAAACACATATCTATAAATGTATTATTTCTTTGCTTATAAAATCATATCATAACACAGAAAAAAATATATAAAACATTGCCATGGCTTTCTGTTACAACGTGAACATTAGGCAAGAAAACGAGCCTAACTTAGAAGAATTCAGTGATAATGTTTTCAAAATCAATAGAGAGTTTCGTTATATTTTATCTCTCAACGCCGAAACCACCCTAGATATCTTTAACCAAACCCTGGTTTTTGGTCGAGACATGTTTTTATCCGACCAACATCATCGAGACATCATTCTTTGCATGGTTCTTGATTCAAGAGCTTCTCCAGAATTCATCGAGTCCGCCGTCTTTCCTCCTATTTTACGTTTTGCAAGGGATGCAAATAGCAACCCAATGAACCTTGGGCTTAAAGTAATAAATATGAATGTGGTTGTGGAAATAATTGTTGATGTGAACATCAACGAGGAGGATGATATTAATTATGATGACGAGTTGATTGACGAATCATTGATGAACACTGAAATCAACTTCACGCCAGCTAGTAGGTCATCGATTGAAGGTTTGGAAATGGTTAAATTGGATCCAATGACGAAGAGGGAGGATGAATGCGCCATTTGCTTGGAGGAGTTTGTGAAAGGCAAGGAGATTGCTTCGATGCCTTGCGGTCATGGTTACCATGATGGTTACATCATTAAATGGTTGAAAATTAGTCATCTTTGTCCATTGTGTCGATATCAAATGCCCACTTTAATTCACCTTTAATCCTATCATTATTTTAAGACGTCTACTTTTAACGTGCTTTTTATTTTTTTATTTTTACAAAGAAAATTATAAACAAATAAATAAATAAAGAGTTGATCAACATTACCCTCAATTGTAAGTGTAACCCTTCGTCATTTATCAGTGTCTTTTTCATCATTGAAATTTGTGGAGGGGAAGGAGGATATGATTTGAACCTTCTTATCTGATTTTGGTTTAGTACGTTAGATTATAAAACCTACACTTATAAACCTGTGCAAGGCTAAAACTATTGTATATCTATTTTGGTTTATCTGCTCTTTTTCTTTCCATTCTAAGTTTCAGGCCTTCGGTGTCCAAGTTTTAAGTTTTAATGGTTAAATTTCAACAATAATAACTTTTTTTCTAGATTATATATTAATGGTAAAATTTGAGTTTGGGTACTTGTATTATACCAAACACAACCAAGGAATTTATGGTAAAAAATTTTCAAATTCATCCAAAGTTCTGTAATTCTGTTCATACTTCATCATCCTTTGATCATACAATTAAACATTTCAAACTTCCCAATCTGAATCTCTAAACAATAAATTAAAAGCAAACATCAAGAAGGAAACGAATTGCATAGATTTTGTAAACCAGACATTGAATTCACAGTTCTTGAATTGTAGCATTCATCGAAGAAGACAACCCTTTGAATGAGACGAAGATGATAACAAAGAACTCGACGAAATCCGGGTTCCATGGAACAAATCCGACATGTAATTCCCCAAATCATCAGGCGAAATCCTCACGAAATCCGCATTCAATTTCGTCGAAAACGTTTCGTAGAATTCTCTATAAACCGGCACAAGTTTTCCGTCAATCGAAACCTTCAATTCATCTCTTAACTTCCCATCGGGTACAATCCACGAAATCTGTTTCACATAAACTTGTTCGAAAGCAGCATTGAATCTTTTGAAACAGTCTTTTACTGCTTCGTACGACAACTCTGATGTTGTTCTTTCGGGCAAAGATTCGAAAACCCGATTCCAAGCAACTGATTCGTAGTTCAAAGCATATTGTTTGATCTTCTGAGAATGTCGGGACAACCATTGATGACCTAAGAGATGTTTGAGGGTACTTGTCTGAACTTGATTGATGATGAACTGAAGATTGTTTGCTAAGAAAAGATATGAAAGTGACAAATCTTCGTATAGTTGTGCTTTACTGTCAATCTTGCATAAAAGGATCAATATTAACCATGCAAGATGGACAGAAGCGGCTTGCTTCGGAGCTTCGATGACGGTAGGATCGTTAAAGTAAGATTCCGGAAATAGTGCGTTGTCTATCGGTGGATGAATCGATATGATGTCGGAGAGAATCCGATCATAATCGGACAGGGAAGATAAGTAACTCATCGTGGATTGAGCGAGGGGATGAATTCCTCCGCCGGAAACCGGTGTTTTGGATGAGTCTTTTCGGATTGATGATCCGAAGTTCGTGAGCAATGTTTTAACCGAGCCACCAACTTTTTGCAGTGATGAAAGGGCCTGGAGTTTAATGGCTGAAGTCAATTCAACGTTGAATATCGACTCGATATCCGGCCGGAGTTCGGAAATCGCTCCGTGGAGTTCGAGTAGCCGGAAGATTCTATCCGGCGGTGAGTTCTTATTCTTGGCGATGAGTTCGGGGAGCTTGAAGAGATTCTTGGCTCCTTCCGTAGTTATTTCAGCGAAACAAGCGTCTCTTATAGTTTGAGATGCCGAGAAAACATGATCACAGAGAATTTTTTCGCCATTGAAGAGTGATTTCACAGCGATCTTGACTGCATTCAACCAGTTCTTGATTGTAAGATGGAGATATTCTCTATCCATTTTGTTGATTAGGGAAGATTTGAACTTTTCAATGCCAAGAAGATACAATCCTCGATCCACTATCGATTTTCTGAACGATTTGTAAATGTGGGCGCACTCTTTGCCATAGCCAGAACTGCTCATGCACTCAGCAATGGCTTTCAAATCCGCCATTGCTAACGCCGAGACCCTCTCCACTTCGCTGATAGACTCGCCAGCTACTTTCAGCTGATCAGCCTCATCTTCTTCGACATCAAAACTGGCCGAACCATAGGATGACAGACTCGTCGAGACCGATTCGGGATCGAGCCGCTCACGGTTGGACGATAGTATCTGATAAAATTCTTTTTCAAGCCTTTTCATGGCGATTTGCATGAGGGTTTGAGCGATGACGAGCTTATGGGGAGCCGAATTTTGAGAAACTAGAAAATGCATGGTTCCACGAAGATCCATAACGCATTTGAGGTACTCTTTAGCTTCTTTTCTGTTACGGTGAAAGAGAGGGGTGATTGAGATTGATGAGGAAGAGTTTAGGTCCCATATTTTGATGATTGATTCGGCATTTTGAATGGTTTGTTCCACCATTGAAGATGTAGGGGAGGTTGGAAGTGAAGAAGTGGAAGTGGGAGACAAGGTGTTGTTTGAAGTGTGAAAAGACACCATGGTTGAAGCTTCCAAGGTATAAGAGAGAGATTGGTGCTAAATTTGGATTTGGGAGGAGAAGGAATAAATAGAGGAATGGAGCAGCATGTTTACCGTTGACTTAATTCCGTGTTGAATGCTTGAGATATCTTGCATATTTTCAACAACAGTGGCGTGATTAGTTATTATATTCATTCATTATATGATAATAAAATTATTAATTATATTAAATTAAAATTACTTTATTTTAAAATAAAATAATATAAAGAAAATTTGCTAAAATATTTCATCTAATGGAATACATTTGCTAAAATGAAACTCAAAGGGAATTGACGGAAGTTCGGTTTAATTGGATGCAAAGTATGATATGTCCCCAATCCTTTTAAACATAAGTCTAGAGTGAATGAGTTTGGCTCGCTCCCAATTAATTTTATCTAAATTTATTTATATTTGTAAAATATTATTTTAAACTTACCTATATTTTTTTTATTTTTAAAAAAATATTTATATTATATTATTGTAATCTTTAATAATTTTATATTTTTTTATTTATTGAAATTATTTATAGTCTATCTTAAAATTATTTTAATGTTTACATTAGAGAGTATTATATATTTAGTATAGGTTTATTTTTTTAATGTGTTCTAAATTACATAATTTATAAAAATAACATAATATAAAGTATTACAAACTCAAAACAGGTCAGGTCGGGCCAGGCTCAAGCCTTAAATGTTCAAGTTCAATCCCGGCCTATATTTTAGACAGTCCTAATTTTTTTGACCAATCCCATTTTTCGAGCCTAATATTTTTTTTCCAAACCCTCCCAAATTTTGAGCGAGCCTTTAGGCCTGGACGGGTAGTCCGATCGAGGAACAGGTCTAGTTAAACATAGCTATCCTTGGACCTATTTTTTGGCCATCCTAAAATTACTATTCATTTAATATTAAAAATAAAATATTTTTATAATTAAATTTGAATAACTTTAATTTTTTTAAAATTAATAAATTACAATTCATTCGAGTCAGACTAAGTTTGATAAATTTGGGTATGATAGGAGAGTTTAAATACGATTAAAATAAGGTATAATGAACATTTTAGCCTTCTATTTAATTTTTTGTTTTTTTAGTCTTCAAATTTGTATTTTTTGTCATAACATTTTTTAACTTTACTGACATAATGTACATGTAGATTGTCACATGGATAACATGTCATAATTTAATTAATTTAACTTTTTAATATTCAAAATTTTTTATAAAAATTATTTTTAAAAATTAAAAATTATTTAAATTATTTAAAAAATCTTTTTAATAATTTGAAATTGTAAAAAATTAATTAAGTGCTAACATGTCAACCACATGGCAATACACGGGTATGCCACATCAATAAAAGTAATAAACGCTAACTATTTTCATCCATTTTGAGATGTTTAAACAACTAAATGTAAATTGAACAGGCAAAAATTTAAATGAATAACAAAAATAAATTTTTTTATAAAGTTAAAAGATTAAAAAATTTTATTATAAATAATGAAAATGTTTAATATACATATCTAATTCGGATATAATTTATACATGATTTATGCTTATACTATTGATAAACAAATGAAAAAGAAAAAGAGTTATATGCGGATTGTAAGTAGAGGTGTGTATGGCCGAGCCGGGCCCAACTAAAGATTTAGGCCCGTTTGTTAGGCCCAAGCCTAGTCCGCTCCGAAAAATAGGTCTAAAATTTTGTCCAAACCCGGCCCAAATAAAAATGTTAAAATCCGAGCTTGACCCGACCAGCCCATATTAATTTTTATATTATTTTTTATATAATTTTAAAATATATATAAACCATCAAAAATACTAAAAACATCAAAATAAATATTTCTCAATAAATTGAAAATAAATTTTAAAAAATATGTATACTTAAATAACACTAAAATAGATACAATTTAACAAGCAAATGCCTCTAAAATAATAACAAAATTAGCAAATGCCTTTAAAATAATAAAAAAATTAACAATAAAATAAGTTTTATATAATATCCAAACAATAACAACAAAATAGTAGCAACATACTAGTAAAATAGTAGCAAATAGGGAGAAAATAATAAGAAAATAATATTATAAAATAATTTTTTATTTAGTGAATTCTCGGCTCGGCTCGGCCCAAAATGTCTTACCGAGGCCCGGCCTGTTTTTAAACGGTCTTTATTTTTTTGTCCAAGCCCATTTTTCGGGCCTTATTCTTTTATTAGGTTTTTTTATATAACTTTAATCCAAAAAAATATTTAAACAATAATTTTGTAATAATTAACTTTCAATTCCCAATTATTCTCGTTAGAATAATGAAAAAAGGAATCCAAGGTCTATCAAGAAGTAAGTAAGAAACAACAATAGTTGAGTTTCTGGTCCAAAGCTATTGGTTTTATAATTCGTTTACTCCCATTTATATATTTTTTTTCAGAAAATTATTCAATCATTAAAAAAACAATTTTTTGGAAAATTGAAGTAAAATAAAAACCCAACATAAATACAATATTAAGAGGTTATGTGGTTGACTTTTGATGATAATGGTTTGAAACTTTCGAAGGAGCAACAGCGTTGAAACATAAGCCAAAGATGATGGCATTTGGACAATGCTAAGACTTGACTAATGTTGGTCGAGTAAGAATTTGCGGCTCTCATTTTCTGCTCTATTTTTCCCAATGTTTTTTAACTTTCAAATCTCTATTGTGTGGGTAATGTTAGACTGCCTCCTGCCTCCTGCCTCCTGCCTCGGAGTCTTGTCGGAGAAATTTATTTTCATTTTTAAATGTATAGCTAATTAATCACGGTGAGATTGTTGTTTTTTTTTTTTAACACTTTTCTTCTAAATAAGATGGTTCTGACTATTTACGGTGTAATTAGATTTAAAAGAAAAATGTGAGTTATGAAGGATTAAAGTTGATACTCTTATACGCTCTCCGGTATTTAATATAAAACTCAATGGATAAAAAAATCATGTTAATGAGATTTTCATTCAATAGTAAGACTAAACCCTAAAAACTAAAGTCCTAAGTTCGGGTTTCACCTTACCTAAATATGTGAGTTTTTTTCTTAATTAATTAATTAATTGTTGAATTAATTATTTAATTCAGTTATTATAATAATTTCTTTTTTTTTTATTTCTTGAAACTTAAAAAACACATACCTCAACATATAAATCTTTACTTGAAGGTTTAGCTTGGAGGTCAAGCTGCATGGATTCCATTCCTTCTGTCCTCAATCGACTACTTTGATAGAAGCAGGGCGCAATGGTAGACTTTAGCAGGATAGTTTTAGCAAGTATCAGTAGTTAAACGGCACTAGTTTTTCGATTTAATTAATCTATTTAATTTAATTAAATAAATCATAAAAATATTTAAAAATAAATAATTTAATTTAACCGGTTTAATCATCTAATTCAATTCATCTATACATATTCTTAAATCAATCAATTTAATTTTTTTAATTAGGTTCCATGATCATCAAATTTGAAAGATTTTGTTTTATTGTCTAAAATATACGACATTTTATTACTTCACTATGCCTGGGTTTAAAGAATTAATTATAAATAAATATAATTTTAATTATATTAAATCATTATAATGTAAAATATTAATTATTTTTATATCGTATGTAAATAAATTTAAAATTTATTCTCCAGTAATTATGATAAATTATGATAAAAACACTATATGAAAAAGTTAAAACACGATGAAAATGACAAAAAAAAATAGTTTAAATTTGTTGCCCTATTTGCATATCAACTCTATGCATCATTAATGCATCCCAAGTTGTCTGAGAAAAAAATAAAATAAAAGGATTTTTTAATAAATACTATAAATTTGATTTTGATCTAATTAAAATTAAGGATAAATCGTTATCTAATTTTTAAATCGTTTTCGAGTGAATCCCTACAATTTTATTACCTAATTTTTAAGGCACTTTCATTTGTCACCTAATTGTTAAATCTTTAATAGTGGTTAATTGTACACATCAAATCACATTTATACTTTCATTTTGCTCACCTAATTTTTACATCACTTTCATTTTGACAACTCAAAAAAATATATATATATATTTTTAAATATTGATTGAGGTAAAAAAATATTAAGAATTGAATTGAAAAATAACAGAATTTAAAATAATGAATTAAAAAAATGTCAACTTGTACGTGTTTACCCTGTCCGGAAGTTCTAATTTTTTTTCATTATTAAAAAAAATTATCCCTTTATAATGTCAGCCGATTTGTTATTATAATATTGAAATTAATTAATTAATTTAATCTTCTTTTAAAATTTTAAATTTTATTTTATGTTTTCAAATTAAAATCAACTCAAATAACTTATCTTTAATAATTTCTACAAAACACAAATTTCCTTTGATTATATAATCTTAAATCTTCCATACTAAGTTAAAAATAAAGAAAAATCATTAAAATTGATTAAATTATTTAATTTTGTCGGTCATGCCAAACAAAATTCATAATTCTTTTCATCACTTCTTTACTCAAACAAAAAACATGCAACTAATTTAATTAATTAAAAAAAAATTCCATTCAAGATTATACAATCAAAAAAATTAAATTTCTTAAGCAATTATTAAGGATAACTTGAGAACATAAAATAAAATTTTAAAATTTAGAAAGAGATTACCCCAATGATTGATCCACATGTCAAATTAGAAGTGAAAATTAAACAAACTATATGTAACATAAGTGCCCAAATTGCAAACTGTTTATTTTAAATGCCTTAAATGGAAAAAATTTTATAATCCAACGACTAAATTGGGTTAATTATCGCTTGAGCTTGAACTCGACTACATTCCAACCCATAAAAGTATTCCATCGCCATTTAAATTCTCACTCAAGATTCGCCTTAATAACAATTGACATTGCCATCTTCATCGTTGACATCAATTAGGAGGGGTATAAAATCATGACTGAAGCGACCTCAGGGAATGCCGAGGAGAAGTTCCTAAATATGGCATTGACCAGCAAAGATCCCAGCATGACACTAGTGAGATGTTTCAAAACAAAGATAAATGGATTTCATTTCTAACCTCCATCTAAATTTCATTCTTAAGCAGAATGTCCCTCATTTAATTACCACTTCCATCAAAAAGATTAAAATCTAGATTTGACATATGGGAAAATGTTCAAAAACATAAAAACCAAACAAAATCACAGCTCGGGTTTTCACAAATAAGTAAACACAAACGGATTTCAAAATAGAATCTCAAATATCTTATCCTACACCTTAATGGCATACTTCCTCATGGGGAAGTACATTTCCTTCTTCTTTTCACGTTCTGTCTTCAGCGATGCCTAGGGCAAGCAAACAAATCGATATTCAGATACAACCAAACAAGCTATACAAATAGCAAGCAAACTAAACCCGAATACATGTTTCATTGATAGTTCTATGCATTCAAGATGGATGGAAGCTGCATGGCAGCTGAAATGGCACGATTTTATGTTATTCTGATTTCCGACTTTTCATTTTCTTAATGTACTCATGTCTGACACCTATAACAAGCACATCTTCAGACATGGGTATGTGAACTTAACCCGACACTCACACTAGGATTTTAGTAAAAAATACTTATTCAACAAAAGCTATAATAAAAGCATATTCGCATAATCAAAAGAATGTCTGTACCTGATGCTTGGTAAGCCTTCTCCTGATGGCTCTGGTCTTCTTTGGACGGAGATCAAGGGGCAAGAACTTCTTCTTCTTATATGCCTCCCTCAGTGCAGCCTTCTGCTTCTGTGAGATCACTGTCAACACCTGAGCAATTGACAACCTCACCACCTTTCTGCATTCATACAAACAGAAGAATCAAAATAACATGCCAAAGCCAATGAATCCGGAACCGGAACATGCCAAATCAACAAGGTCTAACAAAATATTGAACAAGTCAAAAATGAAACTCATATACAATGCACTCCAAAGTGTACAGTTTCAAAACCAACATATACGTTAGTCCTAACTAGCTCTTTAAAAGCTGAACTTGCCAATCAAATGATATCGGAATCAATATCGCTACTTTGCTTTTCGCTTCTCATATAGTCACCAAATGATATAATTCGAGGGAGAAAAAATGGCATATGGCTAAAATAAATATAAATTCAAACATATTGTTCCATACATAAAAGCGAAATTATTAAGCTTCTTAATGAAAACCAATTTCTTAAATGTTTTAACGTTTTATTTATCACAACACATTTTAACAACTATACAGAAGGGAAACTTTGTTCCAGAGATACCAGCAATTCACTTTCACTACATAGCAAAAACAATATAAGAAAGTACCAATCGAACAAGAAAATCCTTTGTTAGAAACAAATGAATACCCATTTCTCCAAATAAACTAGGAAATCAAGTTCCATTTGCATATACCCAATTAACCCTCAACTTACGATCCATAGCTAACACATACAACAGATTAAAAAAGAACAATACAGAGAGAGAAAATTACATCTTGGAAAGCTTGTTAGGTGCACCACCGGTAACTTTGGCAACACGAAGAAGAGCGAGCTCAGCTTTGAGATCTTTCAACTGAGCCAAAAGCTCAGTTTTTGATTTCTGTCTCAACTCATGGACCTTGATTCTCGCTGTTTTTTTTAAGCGATTTACAAACAATAACATGAAACAAAGATTAAAACACATGAAAAATCCATGTTTGATTTTAGGAAATGTAAGAAAAATATGAACATTTTAAAGGTATTTGAAGAGTTACCCATTGCTTCTTCCGCTGCTCTTCAGAAGTGCCGGCTTCTCTCTGTCTTTCTTAAAGTATGATGAAACCCTAATATTAAAAGGAGACTAGGGTTCTAAAGAATTGGGTTAAAATTGGTTTATTTTATTGTAGTTTATTGGGCTATAATATTATATGGGCTTCTAAACTTGGGCCTGTTTGGATAAAGTCTAATGGAGGAATGAGTATAGCTTCTCCACAAATCGATTTTTATAATTTCTCTAAAATTTAGTTTTTTTTAATATTTATATATTTTTTTAATTTAGTCATCAATATTATAAAAAGAGTTGAATTTGACAATAAATATTTAAAAAAGAGTTGGATTAAAATCTTTAAACAACCCAGCAATAATTACAATATTATTCTAGTAACATCATGTAAAAACCAAGCATCTATCCGCTGATGTTTCATGATTATTTCCGGAGGTTCCTAAAAGACTATTGGATCATAAGAGAAAGCTTTCATAATCCCAGCCAACGTATAAGCAGCTCTATTAATTTCTCTTGGAATCTTCTTAATGACCACCTTCTATTGTCTCCTACAAATCTCTTGAATTCTCAAAGTTAGGTCCCGGCCGGTACAATTACCTACAAGACCTATCTAAAACGGCTTCCACAGTTTGAGAATAATTTGTTTCGACCAGGATATTAACTCAATTAGCATCCCACGTTATAAGAAGTCCATCATAAATAGTCCAAAGTTTAACCTGCCCAACATTGCATCTATCAATGTTTCTCCCAACTCCTCCACGCCACATACCAAGTTCTTCTCTAGCCACAGCAGTTGTCGATGCAACTCCTGAAATAGGATCCCTTCACCCATCCTTAAAAAAAAGCTTTTAACTCTATTTACAATATTTAAGGAAAAGTTGAAAATTAAATTGGGTTAATGGTAAATTTAACTACTAATTTTTTTCATGTTTTGTCAAAATGACTTTAATTGTATTTTTTAGACTTTTTTGGTCATCAACATTTATTCTTTATTTCAAATTGCTTTTATTTTTCAACAGATTTGATGAAAGTATCATTAAAAAAATTAACGGGGTAATGTGGAATTTCATATGTGGAATATTTTTAATGAGATATAATCTATTATTTAGGTAACCCAATAAAATAATTACATGTGAAAAATTATAAAATAAATAAATAATTCATGAAGTTAAAAAAATAACTTTTAACTTAAAGAAAATAAACGTAATTATCTAAAAAAAAGCACACATTCAATATTTTCGATATAGATTACATTCTATTAAAAATATTTTACATATAAAATTTCACATCATCCCATTAAATTCTTAATGGTAATTTCATCAAATCTATTAAAAAAACGTAATTTGAAAAAAAAAACAAAGGTTTATAGCAAAAAAAAGACTCGAAAATACAATTAAGGTCATTTTGACAAAGCATGTAAATATTAGTGACCAAATTTGTGATTAAGCCGATTAAATTTTACATTATAAATTTTTGTAAGAAATTTTTTAATAATTCAATCAGATTTTTTATTGGTTAATTCGGTTGTTACATATTCATTTAACCGGATAAATCAACTCAAAATTTACGCAACAAATTCTAAATTTTTCATTTTTTTTTGTTAGATTCATAACACAGTATAATTTTCCAAATAAATCACATAAAATTTCACAATTTTTATTAAAAAAATCAGAAATCTTTGAATTTTGACTCTCAAATCAGATCTAATAGGTAATATAAACAGTAAACTCAGCACTGTCTCAAAGCCATCAGTCTCCTGCTGTTGATTGCTTGCTGGTATGGTCTTAACAATGGCGAAACCTTTTGCATTAACATATTTCCCAGTGCCACCATGATGGCCAAATGAGACTCCGATACACCGACCCGATGAACCCCAAAGAAGCTAAGGGTGTCAGCGTAGTGTCCACTCTCGAACATGGCCGTAAATGCCATGGTTTGACTGTTCCCATCGATTGAGCTAGCAACATAGAACCCTTGTGCCTTGCCTAGGAGCCCAGACCCTAGCTCATGTCCGACAGTCAGCTCGTCGTCCATGACCGTCATGGTTCCGAACATGAGCTTTTGCAGTGCCGACCCTGAAGGAAGTTGGCCCCCAGTTAGGACAGCGAAGTTGGAAGCCCCATTGTTTAAGTTCTTGCCATTGTTTAAAGCTTGAGTGTTGCCACCGAGACCAGTGAGCAATGGGAGGTTATTGTTGTTTAGAATGCCGGTGTTCCCAGTGTTTTGGTTAATGCCATTGTTGAGTGGGAGGTTGCCACCATTTGGTTTGGCAAATGGGAGCTGACCATTGACTGCAGGGTTGTTGACAATGCCGGTGATTGCTAGTGCAGTGGGGTTTGACCCACCTAGGATGTCATGCATGAAGAAGGTCAGCGTGTGGTGGTCAGGGTCAGGGTTTACAGGATTGGGACCAGTTGTTGCACCACCAACCACAGTAGGGTTAGGGTTTGAGCCTGGTGGGGTGGTCAATGGTGGTACATTAGAAACAGGTGTTGAAACAGGATTGGATGGGTTTGAGGGTTGCTTATCAAGCATTCTTGCTGAAGTGGAGAAGGCAATTGTGAAGGTGAGAAGTAGTGCAGAAATGAGTTTATAGGTTTCCATCTAATATGTTTCTGGCAAGGAAAAACAATACAAGCTCAGGAATTTATATTTGTCTTGATGAACTGAAGTTTCATACACATACATACATGTATATATATATGTAAATGTGTATGTGTATGTGTATGTATGGAGTTGTTGAAGTTTTACAGAAAGTGGAAGATAAGAAATGGTTGGAAGATTGGGTGATGGTTTAACTCCAAGTAAAGTTCATGGCACCTTTCTCATTTATAAAAAGACTATATGTTTCTAACCTATTTTACTTCAATTTTTTTAATTATATATTATAAATATTTGAAATGTCTTATATCCAAAATACATATTGAAGTAGATGTCGAATATTAATATATTTTTAAAAAATTTGAAAAGTCAAATCAAAATTAAATTTTTAAAAAATTTGAAAAGTCAAATCAAAATCCAAAATACATATGTGATTTTCCTGTTCTTCAAACTATCTTTCCATTAAAAGTTCAATCCGAACCCATCTTAGTATTTAGCAGAATATAAAGTATTTACCTTTAACTGCATAGCGGGCAACAAAAAAACGTATCCTTTCTTTTTCTCGTTGTCTTCTTTTAGTAACAAAGTACAAAACCTTTTAGCCTTTACATGTATACACCGTAATGGCATCTGCCATCATCCCACTATACACACACACACAAACATCCATACAACTTGACTTTTCACACTAATGCAAAGAATGAACTATGTTATGTATATTTTCCTAGAATGAACTATGTTATGTATATTTTCCTACTAACTCTTTCTATATTTTTTCTCACAAGTTTCTGTAAAATATGAATGAAAAAAAATGCAAAACAACCTTGTTCTATGTTGCGCTCCGAACTCCACTTTTCTTCAAGTACTCATGTCACAGATCCTTCAAATATATGGAAAAAACTTCAAAAATCTTTCAAAAACTCTCTAGGCTAACAATCTCTGCTGCCAATTCATCAATAAACAAATTCACTATGTCTTTACAGATTACTTCAACATCATATCCTAAGAATAACCATCCATCATCTTTTCTAAATAGTTTCTCAGATGAGTTCTTTATTGCTTCTTTGTCATGGCAAACTAAGAGCTTATACAGTTGCTCTTCGATCTCCTTCAAGTTCTGCCTATGGCTAAGCCTTCTTGCAACAGGTTTTGCCCACATTGGTTCTCCAAAGCATGGTCGGAAAAGTTCGATTAAACCCGAATTTATTTGGTCAAAAAGTAGCCTCCTTGCTGACCTATTCCAAGATATCTGTTCACCATACTTCTTCTCTAATTTATCGAAAACTGAAGGGCCTATTTGGATTTCGGGAAATTGCCATTGATCAGAGCATATATCCTGATTTCTACCACGGAAACCTGCTTCGGTCAATTACTTGAATACGAAGCTTCACTAAAACTAGGAGAAGCAAGACAATTCTTAGCCTTCTCTACCTCCAAAGGATTCGGAATAACAATTTTCCTAAAGGAAGGACATCTTTCATTGTTTGATTCATGACGAAATCTAGGAACCATACAAGTACTATCATGACCATATTTCCTTCGGGAATCTTTTACACGACGGTTATCAAGTTTTTGGAGCAATTTAGGATCTTCTTGATGAGTTGTACCTCGAACCTTCCTGTATATGTCGGTTTTTTCACATCCAAAGGCGTATGCTGACTCTAACAATCTTACATTCTCAGTTGCTGGTGAGAAGTGCTGCCTTCTTGTTCATAGACATGCTTGGTCGTCGGATAATTTGGTTTCTGAAAATGATTTTCAAAGCAATCCTTTCTAGAACCCGCAAACCGTAACCCAGGTAGTCCAGAATGAACTTCTTTCGAAGGTTGAAGCTCGATACCGAATGTCATAAATTCTGCACCTGCAAAGCTTTCATTTAAAGATGGACCACTTTCCCTGATGAACTCCTGCTCTTCAATGCTGAGCTGAAAGGAACGGTGTTCATCACCTGTTTTTTTCTCCCAAACACCTATGGAAGCAACTTTACGTCGATAATTCTCGGAAAGCACTCTTTGCTGCTTCGGCTTCTTGACAAGTTCCTGAGGCTGGAGCTCATCGAGACCCATTAATCTTGCAATGACACTCGGTGTAGGTTTAGATTCCACATTCGTTGACTTCTTCATCTAGTCAAAACCGATACTCCTATAATTCAACAGCGTTCTACAGAAATGTGAAAATGCATGAAGGAGGATCAACCAGAAATGCAAACACTGCCATCCATTGCTCATCAAGAGGAAGACAGATGTTGATTCGGATTTACTTACTGTATATTCCCAAATACTCAATTTCGGGACCTCCCTCTGCTTCCTGGAAATGTCAATTAGTTTTCAATAAACAAACTAAGATTAACTAAGATTTATAAGGGAAAATAAACCAGGATTAATAGCTTTCTTCACACACAAACACTTATCAAAATTCAAAACTAAAGTGGATGTTCAGCCTAAACCAATAGCAACTAGAAACGGGAACAATACAAGAAATTTTCTAGGGAAAAAAAAACTTTCTCTATTAAAGGAAAACAAACATCATCTTGAATCAAAGAGAAATAAACTTAATGCATTGCTTCCTCGATATTCCATATTAATATTAGATATACAAACTATGATCTAAAAGGGGAAAGAAACTAGGATTAACAGCTTTCCATAAGTGTATATACATACGCATATGCATATACACACATATATATAACACTAAATAGGATGTTCAGCCCTTGTCAATCAAAACTAAAACTGAAAATAGAGAATTATTAGGAATTTTCTTGTAAAGAAAACCTTGCCCTGGAAAGGAAAACAAACATCATCATAAAAAATTCTCAAGAAATTAATAAGAATAGTTAAAAAATTAAAGCAGAAAAGAGTTTTCACTTAAAAGTAGTCATATGAACATCTGATAAAAGGCAAAAAAAGAAAGTTTCTAGAAGACTCATAAATATGCTTATAAAGCAAAGGCTAATGGCAAAAAAAAAATGAAAGAAACAAAATCATTAAAAGCAAAGAAGCAAAAGAATCCAACTTTGACAATAGCAGAAACAAATATTAAGAGCTTAAACAAATGAACAAAAACCCAGAAAAAAAAAAGGAAGAAAATAAAGATAAGACCTTTTTTTTGCCCAAGTTTTATGCAAGAAAGTTGGTGCTGAGTATTGAGTTTAGAGATGCCCAACACAGTTTCAGTCTAAACTGTATTACTTCAGGTGTTTCTTATTTATCAATTTCGAGAGTGTTTGACATACAAATCAAGAAAGAAAGGTGAAATAGAGAAGCAGACATGTCGAACAAGCTGGACGGTCAAACTTTGAAGAAAACCAAAATTTAAACGCCAAAGAAATTATTAAATAGTAATAATGTTTCATTAATGAAAACGAAATAAGATTCTGGGAAATGGGTTTTCTTTAGATTGAATTTAAGGTTTAGAATGAATAAAAAAATATTCCGGAGATAATAATAAGGTTTAAATCATAATTAAATTATATCTTTTCTTTTTGTATTTCATTTTGACTTATTAGAATAAAATCAAATGAAAATAATAATTTAAATACCAAATGAGAAAATAATAATAATAATTCAGAGATCAAAATCGTAAATTAAATCCAATAATAAGTAAGAAGAAAAACAAATTAATTTAAATTTTGTAGGTCGTCGTTTGAAACTACGCTCAAAATCAAATTCTGTGGCGCCAAAATGATTTATACTACCAGCTGTATTATTTTTATTTTTTTTACTCAAAATGTAATTAGACGTTAACTCAAATAATATAAATTTTTAAATTCTAAAAAAAATAATAAATATTATTTTAAGATTAATTTTTTATTTTTATATAATATCTTTAAATAAAATAACTTAAACCATACTTTAAAAATTAACCTCTAAAAAGTATACTCTCTTGCGGAGAAAACTATCAATTTTTTAAAATATTATTAAATTAAAAGTAAATATTTTTATTGTTATAAAAGATAAATACTTCATGAATATTTTGTAAATAAATCTTTTATATAATTCTTTTTTGAGAAAATCTTTTATGTAATATATTCTATTAATATTATATCTCAAGTTTTTTAACTTCATAACTAATGTTTAGTACATGATACTTGTTTGTTTTAATTTATTTTTTATTTTTTAATATTCCTTCAAAACACATGTCAACATTTCACTTAGAGGTGTTCATGCGACACGTCAAGTTCAGGCTGAGCTTAAGTATGGTATTAAAATATTTTATGCTTATTCAAGCTAGACCCTACTCAAAATATGGACTTATAATTTTGCCCGAACCCGTCCATATTTACAAATGAGTAATCCAAGCCCATTTTAGTCCCGGCCATATTTTTTTAAAATTTTTTTAAAATATTTATATTATATTATTTTAATATTTAATAATTTTAAACCTTTTTTATTTATTGAATTTTTTATACAATCATCTTAATATTATTTTAATGTTTACATTAGAATAACATTATATATTTAGTATAAGTTTATTTTTTAATGTGTTCTAAATTACATAATATATAAAATAACATAATATAAACTTAAAAACAGGTCGGGCCGGATACAAGCCTTGAATGTTCAAGCCGACCCTGAGCCATATTTTAAATGAGTCTAAATTTTTTGTCCAAACTCATTTTTTGAGTCTAATATTTTTGTCTAAACCCTCCCAAATTTCGGGCAACCCTGAATGAGTAACTCAATTTATGAACAAGTCTAATTTCACCTTTATGAAAATTTTTACTCTACTGGTAGTGCACCAAACAATTCCCTTTCATATAACTATATGTGTTTAATTTATATATTTACTGTCATACAGTTTTTTTTATTGAATTTGGGTTAAATATGTCATTTACAATATAAAAAAAAAGTTAAAATATGTTTTAAGTTCTATTTTTGTACATTTAGAATTTAGTTTCCTATTTTTATTTCAAGTGTTTAGTCAACTTATTTTTCAAATTTAAAAATGCAAGTTTAATTGTTAATAGCATTAAAATTCTTCTATTAAATTAATATTCATTATAACATTATTTTTTGTTATATGAATACAAAGTGAAAAGTTTAATAATTTGACCTGAAATTTAAAATTTTGAAAATATGAAAAATAAAAGGACTAAATTTGTAGAAATTAAAGTTGAGAGTTTAAAATCTAAATGTACAAATAATACAAGGACTTGGAGCATATTTTACCCTTAAAAAACCTATCCTCTACGGCCTTGTTTATCTTTGATAATCCATAATAAAAAGCAAATCACATAAAATTTTTGAGCGAAGAAGTGTGAAAAATGATTAAGTAAAGTATTATTTGATAACCCATTGAAAATATTAATTTTTAGTGATTTAATTTTTTAAATATGTTTGGTAATTCAAAATAAAAAAAAGTAAATTATAGAACTTGTTAAGTGAAAAAAGTGGAGAAAATTATAGAATTTCTTTTAATTCCTTTTATTTTATTTTATTTCTTTTAATATTATCCTTTAAATATTTTATTTTAAAACTCTAAAAATTACATTTACCAGACAATCTAATCATATTCTGCATTTAATTTTAAAAAATATACCAAGTAAATTTTATAAATTAAATTCAATACTTAATTTCTTAATACTTAACTTTTTTTTTTTGGTGATACAAGAAAATCAAAACCAACTAATATGTAAGTATAACACTCATAGACCTATCCCTATCAAGAAGGTTGTGAATTCCTTGAGGAGGAACATCAAAGACTTGTAAATTCTCTTTTCCTAACAAGGTTTGTTTAGCTAAATAGTCCGCACCATGATTATGTTCTCTTGGAATATAATGTAAAGACCACTAGCTTTCATGAGATAAAATATTATGAATGTGACGGATAGAGCAGAATTTGAATTTATAATGGACTTAATTTTATTTCTTTTAAAATTACATTTATCAAACAATTTAATTATATTTTGTACTTAATTTTAAGAAATAAAATAGACTTATTTTATAACTTAAATAAGTATTTAATTTTTTAATGGGATACTGCCAAGATTTACTTTTGTACTTTAACAAAAAAATTATGGATGTGGTACTTATACTTTTAATTTATTCGTTTTGGTGCGTAGACTTGTTTTCTAATCTATCACTTGGGCACTTCAACCCAACGAGTTGACACATGAACCAAACATGGGCAGCCATGCAGCACCGTGTCAAAATAAAGGACTTAGAAACAATTTTACCAATTATTATTTTAAAGTGAAAAAACTATAAAAATTAATCCCTCAATCAGTAACAATTTCACAATGAGTTTTAAATCCATCATTCTTTTTCATTCAATAATTTAAGTTTTGAAATCATCATCATTTTATTCAATAATCTACATTATTTCTAAAAATAAATATATCTGGAATCAAAAGACGATGTAAACTAAATCTAAAAACAACCATGGTGATTGGTATGGGTGCAAACCCAAAGTAAACTCACCACATCTCCATCTCTAACCATGTAAATTAGTTTTTAGTCACTATAGGTGGCATAAGAGATTGATGGCATATCTTTTTTTTACGTCTCATCTCTTTATTTATTTAATGCCATGTCATTAACGGTGTTAAGGGAAAATATCATTTTAGCAAACATAATTAAACTACAGGTATTAAAATAAACAAATTAAAAGTATAGATTCCACGATAAATTTATTATAATACACTAGTAAATCCTGTCATTATTCCTATTTTATTACTTAATTTTTTTAATATTTAATTTTTTTAGTTTACCCAACACAACCTAAATTAGTATTAAAACTTTCCTCTAAATTATTATTTTCATTTTATCCATGTTACTAAATGAATACCGCTAAAAATAACCATCCACTTACAATTTTTTTTTATTTGTAAAATCATAATTCATTTTTCTTTCACAAAAAAATTAATTTAATGTGTATATATATATACTATTATTTAAGTGTTTAGTAAGTTGATGTCATGAGTTAAGTCATATAAACTCAGTTAGAGAAAATATTAAAAAATTAAATTTTAAAACAACTAAAAAATAATCGATTTTGTCACAACCAATATGGGTAAAAGAAAAGATTTTATGGTAATAAACTTGTATGTCAATACTATTGTACATTTTTTTTATCTTTGGATTTGTATTTTTTTTTAGTAAATGATATAAAACTATGAAAAGATAAAAATATCATTATAATAATATTAATTATAATCTTATAACTAAATTAATGGAATATTTAAATAAGATTAAGTAAATTTAATACTATATTAAGTAAATTTTAGAACATAATTACATTCATAATATTTTTATTGTATCACATCTTATATTATTTCTCGTTTTTGTTTAATATTGCCAAATTTAGCAGTAAGTAATTCCCCTCAAAACAAACCCAAATCCATTTATCAACAAGAAGCACTAAAGGCGTCAGAGCTCTAATAAAGGAGCATAAAATTAGTAAAGATCTGCATTTACCAATATTTACCTTTACTTGTTTTACTCTCAGTTGATTCTTTTTTACTGAAAATACAGAAACTCGAACTCTAGACTTGTTAGAAGCCGAGGTTCAGTACATGAACTAACTAAACTAAACTAAACCTCGAGTTCCAACCATACATAGGCCATAGAATTTGTAGGTAGAAACATTCTAACTTACTAGCCCAACCGGACAAACCAGAGGTTAATGGCTACCTACAGAGCATGTGCCTGTGCATGTTCAGGTTTGTGACTGAATTCATAATCCAAATGAACAAACGCTCGCTCAATGTCGGGCAGTAACTCCAGTTTCTCTTGCAAGGATTCTCCAATGTCATGAGCTTCTTGTAATGCCATGTTTGCCGGAAGTACAATATCAACTTCGACAAAGTAGTGAGACCCGAAGGTGTAAGCTCGGACCGTATCGATGTTCTTTATGGCCTTATGGTGGTTCCAACACAGATAGGTCAGTTTCTGAAGATATTCTGGAGCTGCTGATCTTCCAACCAATGAGTTCACGTTCTCTAATACTGTCATCGACCATGTCCGTATTGTGTACAAAGCCAGCTGCAATATCCAGCCTTATGAGCACAGGCTAATGTTTTTAAGCTAAACATGATATGCAAATTTGATATTTCGGAAAATAGATGAAGCATTGATTCTTTTATAGTATCTATAAGAAGATTATGACAATCTTACCAGCTATAGTCATTTGATTTAACAAGCTCGCTCCTATGTTACTTGAACTCAAGTACAGGTATGTTCAATGTTTTACAAGTCTTTAATGTATTTGAAAGGTCTTGAAGGCTCATATCCTGATACCTGTGTCTAGATATATACTGGACACGGGTACTTCAAGAGAAAATAATGAAGACATTTAATAAGAAGAGGACAGTTCAAGATCTCTAAAAACCATTGTGTGCAACTAATATTATAAATGATTTGCCTAGGTCTTTAGGGCTTGATCTGTACAGTATTTGCAATTCTTTCATAGAATCAAACCGATGATACCATAATGAATGTTAGTGGCAACAAGAAGAACCTTATTTCCTTTACTGTTAATGCCACAAGCAAAACAAAAAGACCATGGAGATGAGACAAGGTTTTCACTTACAATGATAGCTCCAACAGGGTCCATCCAATCGTCGATGTACTTAGCAAGTAGCACAGCAACAAGGCCAATGATGTTTGTGATAACATCAAAGAAGTGATCCTGAGCATAAGCTTTAACGATTTCGTTTGTAAATGTGCGGCAATAGAACATGAGGACAAGCTTTGTCAGAGTCACTCCAAGCATAATGCCAACAACCCACCTCTCTTGCTCATTTGTCAGGTTGAATTCATCCTCCTAGGCAAAACAAAGAAAGATTTTCTTGTCATTCCATCTTTATAAGCAGTCATCAGTGAATATAGTAAAAGATTTATCAAATGGAGAAGAGAACTGTAATGCATAATCAAACATGACTCACATTTGATACCATTGTTCGAACAGACTCCAAGATTATCTGCAGTCCAAGAGTTGCCATGACAGAGGCAAAAACAAGGATACCCTGCAGCAAAATTACCAGTATAATACAGAGAGAGAATAATCTTTCAGTTCGAACACTCATACCAGAGTCTGAGCAGCATAGCTAACAATGGTCGGGAAATTGATTATGACAAGAAGGTACAGCAAGAATACAGACCAGTGGCTGCATTCGTTTCTTTCCAATTGGGTACTGATATGGGTTTGGTGTTGACATGGAGAATGCAGTAAACCAGAGGATGAAGCCAGACAAGAGATCAAGAAGAGAGTCCAATGTGGACGCAATTATAGCTAATGAGCCACTTCTCATGGAAGCATAAACTTTAGTGGCAAAAAGAACCATGTTTGCAATATTCGAAATTCTAATAGCTAATGTCTCGCTTCTAGCCAACCTTTCCCGCTCTTCCTGCCAACCGTAGCAACAAAATTCAGTCTAATGCTAATTCAAGTAAGCTAATCTTCTTACCTAGAGAAAACAGAAGATATTGCAGTAAACCTTTGACATGCCAGGAATAAATCCACGCTCAGCTAAGGCATCCATTTCACTAAAACCCTCCAGCATTTCTACCTGCTGCTGATAGTATTCAGCCACGTTATCTTCCGGACCTGAAACCATTGAAGAAAACAATTAAGATGCATTCTTGTAACTTGTCTTGTTCATTTGCAATCATTCACCCATCATTCCACAGATGCTAAGACTACAGACTAAGCTATACGTAAATTCTAAAACTTCAACCATAGAACATGTTAGTTCATTTATTGTTTTTTGCTTTCCACTTTCAAAAAGCAAAAGAAACTTGATATAAACATGGCATACATGTTTAAACCTAAAGAGCAAAAATCTCTATTCTTTCCAAAAGAGCTCTAAAAAACGAAGTCCCACATACTTCATAACTTCAATATACACACGTTAGAGTAAAGCGAGAAGCAAGTCATTTACATAAACATTCACATGTAGAAAGGCAGTAAGTTATGTTACTTGAACTTGATGTGAGTTTCGGATACGGATATGTATTCCACACCAGCATGTATAGTTTTTCTTAGTTTTTACACGCATTAGAAGGATCCTTGGAAATCATATCCCGGCACTTCAAGAAAATGAAAATTTAAACTAAAGCAAACTTCCAACACAAAAAACAACATAAATAAACAAGAAATCACATAACATAAAGCAAATCCAATTGTTAATCTTAGCTTGATAAAAAGAAAAGCTAGCAAACTTTTTAACCATAATTTTCTAGCAAAATAAAGCACAATCCATGATGAAAACAACATCTAAAACAAGGATTCACATACCTCCTTGTACCTAGAAAAACACCCAGGCGATCAAGCTCTGATCACTCTTTAGCTTCAAAATATCAAGATAATGCTCAAATTTAAAGACCAAAAAACAGCACAATCTCTCCTCTCTTAACTCTATTAGAGTTTTGATGCTAAAAAAAACTAAAGAATAACTCAAACTCATAGTAGCCATAAACAGAGAATAATATATATATATCACCAATTGAGTAAATTCATAACCAAACATATTAAAAGAATCGAATATTGCTAATTAAAGTCCAACCATGATACAAAAAATAAAACACAGCCACGAAAAATATAAATGTAACTTTTACGTACAATGCCAAGCTGTTCAGTCACCAAACAAAAAAGGAAACTTAAAACAAATATCCTAAACAAGCACGAAAATAGAATAGAGTATTGCTAATTGGAACTAGAAAAAAAAATCCAATATACCCAACAACAAAGATGATGAAACATGATTAATATTTTTTCTGGGAAAAAAAAGAAGGAAAATTGAATAAGAAAATCAAGTACTAGAAATGACCTAAAACCCCAAGGCAATCATGGAGGCTACGAGGAGGCTTTTTGTCTTTGTGTTCGGGAGATAACTGGAAGCCATCGAAGTTCAACCGCCATGATCGATCAACATTGCTCTGATGTGGCAACAATGAAAGATCTTCGTCGGTTTCACGGGCCACCATCTCCACCATTTCCCCGCGCACCATTCCAAACAAGAAAATTGTTTAGATCTGTTAAGTGTGATTTCCTTTTTGTTTATTCAATTTAGCAGCGGCAAAGGTTGGAAATTTGAAGGAAAAGCGAGGGTATTTCGGGAATAAAAAAATCCCCTGGCATTTTGCGTCCAGGAATGTTGGATGGGAAAGCGAAGGGAAGATATGTAAGGGGCTACGTTTCAACTTGGATAAACTATAAACTATCTGGTTGTTGAACCTAAAAATGAATTGTGGAAACCAATTTTTTTTTTTAAAAGTCGACTTTTTGTTTGAAAAAAAAAATTAAGAGTCATCACTAATAAGTTATGATTAGATCACCCCATAATTTGATAATTTTAATAAATGATTTGATTTATAAAAACAATATTTCACTCCATAAAAATCTAAAAAATAGATTTAGAAGTGAATTACGCACGAAAAATGATTAGCACCCCGTGACGCCCATATTTGGCACTTTAAAATTTTGATGAGATTTTAAAATACAATCTTTTATTAAAATATTACTTGATTGAATTTTTACAAAAAAATATGTACATTTTACATTAATCGAGAAAAAAGATTACTTCTCGTAAATTAAGACACAATGCTTTAAATCCTCGAAATGAGAATAAACACAAAAAAATGATTAATTTTAAAAGATATTTGATTATCTTGGTTTTTAGAAAGAAATAATATTCCGTAAGTTAGAACACGATTTTTCTAATTCCAAAATAATGAAAATTAATCTCGGTTTAAAAATCTCTTTTTTATATGCATTGTGCGAAATCAAATAACATTTGAAATATCGTGTAATTAGTTTATTCGAATATGGTAAAAAAGGCTGAAAGGTTAAAAAAAATCATGTTTAGCAAATAATAATAATGCAACATAAATTTGTAGTGATAATGACATAATATGTTATTAAAATATAAAAGATATGATAGTAATAGTAAATTACGGTACTAATATGCATGATAGAATAATAATAATGAAGATGATAATGTAAATAACAATAATACTAATACTAATAATAATAATAACGAATAATCTAAATTTTCGAAGGAATATAAAAGATATAAATAAATAAATATATAATGAAATAACAATAGAGGATAAAAATAAAAATAAAATAAAATAATAAAAAGGAATAATAAATGAAATAACAAATAAATACTAGTAAAAGTTTAATTAAAATTTGAGAATAAGCAAATAAGCAAAGAAATAAAGAAATTTTAAATAAAATGGTTTAATAATAATAATAATAATAATAATAATTGTACAAGCCCATTTTGCCCGGGCCCAATGAACCAATACCAGACCCGAACCCAATACACCCTATTGTACCCAAAAACAAATCAAACCAACTGAGCCCAATAAAACTTAACCCTAGCCCAAATTAACAAATCAGAAAGAAAAAAGAAAAAACCCTAGGAGCTGCCTCTACCCCCTGTCCCATCGCACCATGCCTGCTCCACCGCCCTTGTCAGCCACCTACTCCACCACCACGGTCGCATCACCGCCCACTTGCACCTGCAAAAGAGAAAGAGTAGAACAACTATTAATAATCATGTGTAATAAGGCTATAAAAAGGTCATTACAAAACCGAATGGGTTCGGCTTTTTTTTGGGGTTTTAAATTCAAAGAACACAAAACATCAACAAAAAAAAAATCAAATCTCAATAGCAATCAAAAAGAAAAGAGTTCGAAAGGTCGTTAAACGAAGGTTTAGCCACGCTCTATTATTTTGTTTTTTATTTCTAGTCTTTTCTATACCTGTTTATATTGCTTTCCCTACTTTATCCCTCAAAACAACAATATATATATTAAGCAGATAAAAAGGGGAGAAAAAGTACCTAAAGATGATTTCCGGCCACCGTGTACAATGGCCGGCACGGCGGAGCCATGGTGGGGCGATGGCCTGACCCCCTGGCCGATTCCGGTTTTCTCCAGAGAAAACCCTCTCTTCTCTCTTCTTTTTTTCTCAGAACTCAACCAAAATGAAGTTTCAAAAAAAATTTTGACTTTTAAAGGCCCCTGGTACGACGTCGTTTTGGGGCAAGCACTCAGCACCCAAAACGGCGTTGTTTAGATGTTGACCTGTGCAAGACCCGACCCGATGCCTGAGGATCCGCATGTTTCTACTGTTTGGGACAATTGCTCACGTAGTCCCTCCCCATTTCTGTTAGGTTTTAATCTAGTCTTTGGCCATTTCTTAAATCTGCCCTTTAATTTTAATTTTGCTTCAATTCGAACCTCGGACCATTCGAGGGTTAGACATTCTGAACGGCATCGTCTTGGGGTGTTGGAATATTGCCCCATATGGCCCCTATATCTTCTCGCGTGTTGCATTTGACCCCTACATTTTCATCTCGTCCCGATTTGTCCCAAAAATCCTATTTTTAATTCAATTTCGTCCCTCTTTTACCTTTTTTTATTTTTTGATTTTAATATCATTCATGCTATTATATATTATTAATGTTATAATTGTATTTTTTATTATTAATGTCCCATTATTAGTATTTTTACTTAATACCTATATATATATGTTATATAATAGCTTAGTATTATTTTATTTATTTATTTTTTTGTTAATGTATTTGTATGTTACATATGTATTCTTTTAATATATATACATTACACTCCACATTATGCGTATATATATTAGTATTATATTACGTATATTTGTTCTTTTTAAACATTATATATATATTTTTATATTATGTCTATATTTTATGTATTTTTTAATATTATGTATATATTATGTATATACTTTTAATATCATTATATATTTATTTTTAATATATACGTATATATTTATCTAATATTATTGATAATTGTTTTTTTTACATTATTATCATTATAATTGCATTAGTACTATTATTATTATTACATTTTCTTCCTTTTGTAATTACTTATATGCTATTATTTTTTTATACTAACTAATTTAATACATATATACTCATATATTTTAGCGCACCTATTTTGCTTATATATATCATTACTCTTACTATTGTCGTTTCATCACCTATTTATTTATATCTTTATAAATCATTTCAAACCTTAAATCATTCATTATTTGTATTATCATTATTATTATTGCTAACATATATATATATACTATATAATTCCATTATATTACGTATACATTTTTTATATACTACGCATATGTATCTTTTAATATTGTACTATTATTATTATATATATTTCTTTTATATATTTCTTATTACTTCTATTATTACGTATGTACCTTAATACACATATGTATATACTTTTATATCATTATCATCGTTATGATTGTCATTTTATTCTGCCATTCTTTTATTTATTTATTTGCTTGCGTGTTCGACCATTTCATTTCCCTCGCGCATTTGTTTATATTTACATATTACTTACCTTGCTTTTATGTCATCTTCTTATAATTGCTCGTTATTGTCACTCATTATTACACGTTATTATTAATATCATAATCTGCTTTTATATATCACTATAAATCACGTTATGTTTTTACTCAATGCCTTAAAATAATTCTTTCATAAAAGTGATATTTCGTATTTGGTAATTCGAGATAATCGTGCCCTAACTTACTGGGTTTCGATTTTTCTCACTTAATCTAAATAACGGAATACTCTTTTAAATCGATATACGAGTTTTGAAAATGCTCATTGTCTGAGGTACGAAGTGTTGTGCCCTAACTTACCGGGTATAACATTTTGCCACCTCGAAATAAGAATTTGTTTTAAATTAAAGGCAATGTTCGGTGTTCGAGAATTCGAGAAAACGTACCCTAACTTACTGGGTTTCGATTTTTCTCGTTTACTCTAAATAAATTGAATCCTCTTTTAATAAATTAAAACACGCAATTTTATACAAAAGGCAAGCTCGCTCTCGGAAATTTAAGATGTCATGTCCTAACTTACTGGATGTGACATTTTATATTTTAAGACGGGAAGGTTTTTAACACTTGAGCATTTTTATAAAGAAGGATCGTATTTCAAAAAGTCTTTCAAGTTTTCAATCTTCGACACTAAGACACTAATTAATCAACTAAGTACCAATTTTGGTCGTATCGAGGGTGCTAACCCTTCCTCGTGCGTAACCGACTCCCGAACTCAATTTCTAATTTTCGTAGACCAAAAATTATCGTTTTAGTAAACCTTAACTTTTATTAAAATGATCAATTTAAGGTGATCCGATCACACCTAATCAAAAAGGATTGGTGGCGACTCCCTCTATTCGTTTTCATTTTCCAAAATCTAAGTCGATTTCTGTTTTTTCAAAAAAAATGGTTACGACAGCTTGACAACTCCACTGGGGACCCAAATAAGAGAGTCAAGCCACAAGTTGATAAACTCTTGTCTTTTTATAGAAAATTGAAAATTTGATTTTGAAATACGATCATTTCATTGCATTTCATCAACTATTTTTTGTGGTATATGATACAATACTAGCTGCGTTGGTTCGAGTCTTTAAATAGTTTTGCATATTGCATTGCATGACCGCTGTGGTCACACCCCTTTAAGTGGGAGTGGGAAACTACTCATTCGTGAGGTTTTCACCTCCGTGCAGGATAGTGGATCGTTTTCGAAATACATCCATACCTATGTCTTCGTGAGATTTTCATCTCCGTGCAGCCATAGGGAAATGTATTCCTCTGAACTGAACCCGGTCTGTATGAGCCTATAATGGGTGAAGATCGAGGAATCTGCTGGTTCAGGTACCTTTACTCTAGAACCAAACCCTATGTAGCGAGCCTTAAAAACCCACCCTAAGTAGAGCCATTCCGAAACCCTAGTGGTTACCTGAGCAAGTACTATATTTATTATTCTTTGTTTGCTTTGAACTGCGTATGAAATACTGACTTGCTTTATTTTACTTTGATTGTATTTGCATGGCATTTTTATCACAAAAGGTGTTGATTCGCATTCGGTTCCTAAATAGATAGCTTATCATGGAAAAGGGGTTTTTTGATAAAGTAGAAGACAACGCGGCTGTCCGGATATGGGCCGAGACAACACAACAAGAGAAAGATGACAGTCTTACTGAGGGGTATGTGTCAGAGTTATGAAACTTTACTCGGATCAGCGTAACTCAGAATAATCTCCAAGAGATGAAAGAAATTTGGGGTCAGTGGGATGACGAGGTCAAACAGCTATTCTATTGTCATTACGGTGATTTACCTTATCTGCTCGATGTCAAGGTAGATGAACATCTGTTTTGAGCCCTTGCCCAATATTGGAATTCTGCTTACAGTTGCTTCACTTTTAGGAAAGTAGATTTGGTACCTACTATAGAAGAATACACGACCTTGCTCCATTGTCCAAAGATTCAGGTTGACAGAATTTATTCCAGACCTGCTAACGTCCCAGCATTTTCAAAAAAACTGATGAACATCACAGGGATGAGCGAACAGTGGGTGACAACCCGGATCAAACAAAAAGGAGATTGTAAATGCATTCTTTAGAGTAACCTGAGGGATCTAATCTTAGCGCACCCCGACGTGAAGAAAAGGGTAGATGTCTTCGCCTTGAGCATTTATGGACTGGTCATTTTCCCCAAAGCTTTGGGGCATGTAGACGAGGCTGTTTTCGACCTTTTTGACAGGCTTGGTAAAGGAACCACACCTGTACCCGTAATCTTGGCTGAAACGTTTAAATCATTGAATGCTTGTAGAAGAGCGGGTGAAGGGAGATTTATTGGATGTGCACAGCTCTTGCTATCTTGGTTCCACAGCCATTTTTGGAAAGTGGAGAAAGTCTCGTATCGTATCTTCTCTGAAAATTACTCTCCACTGAAAGAGTTAGTGGCTACACCGAGACGAGATGATGTTACAGAAGAAAATTGGATGACGGTTCTCCAAAATTTGCAAGAAGAAGATGTTGAATGGAGAGCCCCGCGGATGGTTCCTGATGAAATATTATATCGATGTGGAGATTTCGATTGGGTTCCCTTGTTGGGAGTATGGGGAACCGTCGGATATGCTCCTCTGCTTGCATTAAGATAGTACAGATCCAGACAGTTTACACCACTAATATACGGGTTAGCCCAGTGCGAGTTCGTGTTCACAAGGAATAATTACAAAAAGAAAGTTCACGAGATATCAAATGCCTGGAACCAGACTCGTAGAATGACAAAGTTTGCTGCCAATCCCATGACTACTCCTGAGTACGACCGATGGTGGAATCAGAGGATTAACGACAACATCCCTACATCAGATCAAGGAAACCCTCAGTCGATAGAAGAACACTTGAAAGTAATCCCATCTGAGCTAGAAATCATCAGGCAAGATTTTGAGAGGAAGAGTCTAGAGCTAGAAAAAAGGATCGAGCAGTTGGAAGAAGAAAAGATGCAGCTAGGGTTAGATGTCGATGTCCAGAAACTAGAAGCTGAAAGACTCAGAAAAGGAAAAAATAAGGCTGAAGAGGACTTGGACAGTTTGAAAACGGACTATAAGAAGCTGTGTAGATCAATGAGAACCGTTGGGTTAGAAAAAACATCGGAACAGTGGCGACAGGAAGTTAAAGAAGAACAAAGCAAAGCCAACCAATGGGAAGAAAAATTCCGGGATGCTCAAGCTCGAGAAGGTGCTCTGAAAAAAAGTTTGGTAGAAAGCCAGAATGAGAAGGAAGGGTTAAAGATTTGGGTATCAGAGTTAGAGAGGCCCTTGTATCAGTGTCGCTTGTGTAACTTCGTAATCGAGTTGAAAGCTAGTCAGAACAAAATTGAAGAATTAAAAGAGAATATAGAAGAACTCAAAACAGTGCTACAAAATCGTGAACTTCAGATAGAACTCCTCGAGGTAAGTAACGAGCGATGGAAGGAGCAACTTCATCAATCTCAAGACCAGGGACTACGTCATGGGCGAAGCTTTGACTCAAGTGCGAGAAGTGGCTGATCACTTGCAAACATTAGCAGTACAAGCCGATGTGCTGAGTTTAAAATATGAGTCAGAATCGGACCGAGGCCGAGAGCTAGCTTGGCTTCTTAGGCAAGTCAAGCCCTTAAGTATTAGGGCCAAACCTTATATGTAATCTATTTTATGTAAAGAAACTTGTTTTCTAGAAAAGTTACTCTAATGAAATCGAATTGGAATCAACGCTTTTGCATTCATCGCATTCATTGCATTCATCGCATTCATTGCATTCATTGCATTCATGCATCAGCATTGCATCATACGCACTAAAACTCACAAAAAATCCTAAAAATCATGACAGTTACCCTGGAACATCGTTACGGTACAAGAGGAAAAACAAGAGCAATGGCCAAAGGTTAGAGAGATTGGAACAAATGCAAAAAGAGATGCAGGATCAATTACAAACACGTATGCAAGAACAGCTTGCCAAAATCCAGTAATATATGAGGGACCAGATGCTGGAGTCCTAGAAAAGCATGAAGGACTAACTAACGCGTTTATTGGCTGGCGGATTAGAAAAAGGGAAAAGCCTCTTGATCAATGTGGGAGATGATAATGAAAATCCTACCTACCCTTCGGGTTTTGCCCTAGCAGACGTTCAGACACAACCTGATATGTATCTTAAAAGGCCATCGGTCACAATTAAACGCCAACTATTTTAGGCGAGTGTTTCGGCACCCATGAATTATCAGGCTGGCTTGGGCTCCAATCCGGGGGATAACCCAACTAACCCTATGGTCCTCAATCTCGATGAAGTAATAGAAACCGAAAAGACAAGGGTAGAACTCTCGAGAGAGCTTGAAGAAAGGTGTAGATGGTTAGAAGAAAGATTTAAAGAAATAGAAAGCACCGATTATCGTGGTGGAATCGAGGCTAAGGAATTAAGTTTGGTTCCGGACCTAGTACTCCCTTCCAAGTTCAAAACTCCGGAATTTGAGAAATACAACGAGACTAGCTATCCCGAAGCTCACATCACTATGTTCTGCAGACGAATAGCAGGCCATGTCAATAATGACCAACTATTAATTCACTGCTTCCAAGAAAGTCTGGTTGAGGCCGCTTCTAGATGGTACAACCAACTGAGTCGCGCCCAGATCAGTTCATGGAAAGATTTAGCATAAGCCTTCATGAAGCAGTACGGTCATGTGGCAGACATAACCCCTGACAGAATCACTTTACAGAATATGGAGAAAAAGCATAATGAGAGCTTTAGGCAGTACACCCAGCGATGGAGAGAGGTGGCCACACAAGTCCAGCCCTCTCTGTTGGAAAATGAAACCACTATGCTCTTCATTAATACCCTGAAGGCACCTTTTATTAACCAGATGCTGGGTAGCGCAACCAAGAGTTTTTCAGACATAGTAATGTCTGGAGAAATGATAGAAAATGCGATAAGGTGTGGGAAAATAGAGGCTAGGGAAAACGCCAACAGGTCAGCGCCGAGAAAGAAAGAGCACGAGGTGAATAATGTGAGCTCATATTCAAAATCGATCACCATAAGCCAACCAAGGTCGACAACTACTGGACAGTAGGGCCCACCCAAACAAGAGGCCAACACAAAACAAAATAGGGAGAAACTCCAATTTACGCCCATTCCAATGACGTACAAGGAGTTATACCAAAGTTTATTTGATGCACATGTCGTGTCTCCCTTCGATCTAAAGCCAATGTAACCTCCATACCCCAAATGGTATGATGCAAATGCCCAATACGAATACCATGCGGGAGCCACAGGACACTCGATAGAAAACTGCACCACTTTCAAGAAATTGGTTGAAAGACTCATCAACATGGGATTGTGAAATTTGATGATACATCCAGTACAGAGAATCCATTACCTAACCATGGGGATAAGGGAATAAATGCGATAATCGAGAGTTCGAGGAAAGAAATTAAGATGAATGTTGCCGAAGTGAATACCCCGTTGAAAGAAGTATGGAAGAAAATGGTGGAAAGAGGATTGATAGCACAAAATTCAAGGGTCAGACCTCGAGAAGTAAAGAATTATTACGAGTTCCATGGTCAAGAGGATCACAAGATTCAGAAATGCAGTGAATTCAGGGCTTTGTTACAAGGATTGATGGATAATAAGGACCTGGAATTCTTCGAATATGTCGGGAGCCCGGAAGAAACAAATGTGTGTGCCTCCAAAGAAGGGTCGATGAAGGATGTTTACAAAGTCAACCACCCAGTGGTTATCATATCACGTCCGAGAATGAATGAATCCGGGGCACAAGTTACGCCAAAGGTTGTAATCCAGAAGCCCATTGCTTTCCCTTACAAGGATAGCAAAAGGGTACCATGGAACTATGGCTGCAATGTGACATTCCCAGGAGGGGAGACCCCGATTAATGCATCAGAGAAAGTTCAAGACGAGGGTTTTTATACGCGCAGCGGAAGGCGTTATACCCCAAATACAAAAGTCGAGCAGGTTAAAGAAAAATCATTAGCAATTGAGCAAAGGAAAGAGAAGTCAGCGGGGCCTGAACCAACTGTTAATGAATCAGTGACTGAAAAAAAAGCCAATGAATTCTTAAAATTTCTAAAGCACAGCGAATATAGTGTCGTAGAACAGTTGCACAAACAGCCAGCTCGCATATCGGTACTGGCCTTGCTCTTAAGTTCAGAAACCCATCGCAGTGCATTGATGAAGGTGCTGAATGAGACTTATGTTGCCAACGATATCTTTGTAAACAAACTGGACCGCTTAGTCAACAATATAAGTGCCGACAACTTCATATTCTTCAATGATGATGAAGTACCGCCAGGAGGCCGAGGATCGACTAAAGCTTTACACATCACGACTCGCTGTAAAGGGTACACATTACCGGGGGTATTGATTGACAATTGGTCTGCACTAAATGTCCTACCCCTATCTACGCTGAGTAGGTTACCAGTGGATAGTTCCCATATGAAGACATGCCAAAGTGTAGTGAGAGCATTTGATGGCACGGAAAGGAAGGTAATGGGGGAGAATTGAAATACCCCTCTTAATCGGGCCGAGTACGTACAAGGTAGATTTCCTGGTCATGGACATTAAGCCTTCATATAATTGCCTATTGGGGAGGCCATGGATACACTCAGCAGGGGCAGTCCCTTCATCACTGCACCAGAAGTTGAAATTGGTAACCGAAGGTCGGTTAGCAACGATCAATACTGAAGAAGATATTATCGCAGCAATAACCAGTGACGCCCCATATCTAGAGGCAAATGACGAAGCAATCGAGTGCTCTTTTCGATCTCTGGAGTTCATGAACGCGACATTCATTACCGAAGGAAATAGGATTCCAATGCCCAAGTTATCTGAGACTACAAGAATGGGACTACGACTAACTGTTGGAAAAGGGGCCTTACCCGAAAAAGGACTCGGGAGATACCTCCAGGGAAGGATTAATGCACTAGTGGTGAAGGACAAACAGGACCGTTTTGGGTTAGGATTTAAGCCAGACACGAAACAAAGAAAGAAGGAGCTAGAAAAGAAGCAAGAAAGAAGGAGAGCGCGATTAAGCGGGGGAAAAATCGAATGGGAACCAATGATCTTCCCCCATATATCGAAGACTTTTGTGTCTGGAGGGGTCATTCACTCCGAGCGGAAGACGTCGGGAAAAGAAATCGTGGAAGGAATGATGGAGAGTTTGGACATCAACGCCACATATGAAGAAGGAACTGGGGTAGAGAATTTGTCGGGCATTTGCCCCTATGAGCCGGGAAGTGTTCTGAATAATTAGACTACAGAAGAGATTCCTATAGTCTTTAGAACTAACTCAGAGTAATGTCTAAACACACTTATTGCTCTAGGCCTAGGAGTAATAAGTGTCCTTTTGTGAAATAGGCTTATGTTCGAAATCGTTATTTCAATAAAATGTATCCTTTTGACTTATTCCGTGCAAATATTCTTTTATTCTTTCATTCATGATCATACTATACATATCATTGTTCTTAGATTCTCTTGTTCTTTGTATCTTCCTTCGCACCTACAACAGGTCTCCAGATATCAACGATGTGAGTGACGTTGCTACTAATTCAGAGTCCCTTTTTGAGCGGGATATGTGTCTAGAGGGATCTCAGGACTTTGAGGATAACGGAGACTGTAACTTATCCCCTGATTTGTTAAGGATGGTAGAACACGAGAAGAAACAGATTCTACCCCACAAAGAGACCGTAGAAGTCGTGAACTTGGGAGATAAACTAGAAAAGAAAGAAGTAAAGATCGGAGCTTGTATTACCAAAGAGACAAAGCGGGACCTTATTGAGTTACTCCGAGAGTTCAAGGATATCTTTACATGGTCATATCAAGATATACCTGGGCTAAGTACTGACATTATGGTACACAGGCTCCCCATCAAAGAAGAATGCAAGCCAGTTCAGCAAAAGCTTCGAAGGATGCGGCCTGATGTTTTGTTGAAAATAAAAGAGGAGGTCAAGAAGCAATTTGATGCTGCTTTCTTACAAGTAGTCAAGTACTCGGAATGGGTAGCCAACATCGTCCCCTTCCCTAAAAAAGATGGAAAAGTACGGATGTGTGTAGACTACAGAGACTTAAACAAAGCCAGCCCGAAGGATAATTTCCCGTTGCCTCATATCGACACCTTAGTGGACAACTCGGTAGGTTACTCACTCTTCTCCTTCATGGATGGTTTCTCAGGATACAATCAGATCAAGATGCATCCTAAAGACATGAATAAAACCACATTTGTGACCATGTGGGGAACCTTTTGCTATAAGGTGATGCCGTTCGGATTGAAAAATGCGGGAGCAACATATCAGAGAGCCATGGTAACTCTATTCCATGCATAAAGAAATTGAAGTCTATGTCCACGACATGATTGCCAAATCTTGAACTGAAGAAGAGCATGTGCAAGTCTTGAGGAAATTATTTTTAAGGTTGAGAAAATTCCAGCTGAAGCTCAATCCAGCAAAATGTACCTTCGGGGCCAGGTTAGGAAAGCTGGTAGGGTTCGTGGTCAGTGAAGAAGGGATTGAGATTGACCCAGATAAAGTCAAAGCCATACAAGAGTTACCTCCACCGCGTACTCAAAAGGAAGTTCAGGGATTCCTAGGAAGATTAAATTACATCACTCGGTTTATTTCACAACTAATCGAGAAATGTGACCCTATATTCCGTCTCCTTAAGAAACACAACCCTGGTGTTTGGGACGTGGAATGCCAGAAGACTTTCAACCAAGTTAGCAATATTTGTCAAATGCCCCAGTCTTGACACCACCTAGTCCAGATAAGCCACTGATACTGTATTTGACGGTATTTGAAAATTCTATGGGATGCATGCTTGGCCAACACGATGAATTAGGAAAGAAAGAAAGAGCGATATATTACCTCAGTAAAAAGTTTACTGAGTGTGAGACAAGATACTCGTTCATCGAAAAGTTGTGTTGTGCCTTAATCTAGACAACCAGAAGACTGAGACAATACATGTTGTATCACACAACTTGGCTAATCTCTAAAATGGATCCTCTGAAGTACTTGATGGAGTCAACTGCTTTGAACGGGAGAATGGCCCGATAGCAAATTCTACTTTCTGAATTCGATATAGTCTATGTGAACCAGAAGGCCGTAAAAGGGAGTGCAATAGCAGATTTCCTGGCCAGCAGAGCCCTAGAGGACTACGAGCCTCTGAAATTTGAATTCCCAAATGAAGATCTAATGTATATAGCAACCACTGAATAAGACCCTCAAGAAGGTCATCCTTGGAAGCTAAACTTTGACGGAGCATCAAATACTATGGGCAACGGAATTGGGGCGGTTCTAGTATCCCCAAACGGAGATCATTATCCCTTCACTAGTAAATTGGATTTTGACTGCACGAACAATATAGTAGAATACGAAGCATGCATCATGGAATTCGCGCGGCCATAGAGCGTAAAATCAAGGTGTTAGAGGTATATGGAGATTCTACTCTAGTGATTTATCAACTCAAAGGTGAATAGGAGATGAGAGACCCTAAATTGATCAATTATCGAAGGCTGATCCTTGAGTTAATAAAGAGTTTGATGATATTTTCTTCTACTACCTCCCGCGAGAAGAAGATCAGATGGCTGACGCCCTAGCAACTTTAGCCTCTATGATCAAGATGAACAAGCAAGAGGATGTGAAACCAATCCAAATGAGTATTTATGAAGCTCCGGATCATTGTTACAACCTCGAAGAAGAAGAAGACAATGATAATCACCCTTGGTACCATGATATCCTGCGATATGTGAAGAATCGTGAGTACCCCGACCAAGCTACTGAGAATGACAAAAGGATGTTGAGAAGACTGGCCAGTGATTATGTCTTAGACGGGAAGATCTTATAAAAAAAAGGAAGGATCAGGTACTGTTAAGATGTGTAGATGCTATTGAGGCTAAGAAAATCTTAGAAGAAGTCCATGAGGGCATCTGTGGGACACACTCTAATGGTTTTACAATGGCTACACAAATTATGAGGTTCGGTTATTATTGGTCCACCATGGAAGGAGAATGTATTAACTACGCCAAAAGATGTCATAAGTGCCAAATCTATGGAGACAAGATTAATGTACCTCCTTCACCTCTGCATGTCATGACTTCACCATGGCCTTTCTCGATGTGGGGCATGGATGTGATTGGACCAATTTCGCCAAAAGCTTCAAATAGGCATCGTTTCATCTTTGTGGTCATCGATTATTTCACCAAGTGGGTGGAGGCCGTTTCATATGCCAATGTCACTAAATCAGCAGTCAGCAAGTTCTTGAAAAAGGAAATTATCTGTCGATATGGAATGCCAGAAAAGATCATATCTGACAATGCATTGAATTTGAACAATAGAACGATAGCAGAGGTCTACAGTCAGTTCAAGATTAGACACCACAACTTGTCACCGTATCGCCCAAAGATGAACGGTGCAGTTGAGGCAGCTAATAAAAACATTAAGAAGATCGTGGGGAAAATGACTGAGACTTATAAAGACTGGCATGAGAAGTTGCCATTCGCCCTTTACGCTTATCGAACGTCTGTCAAGACCTCCACCAGGACAACGCCCTTCTCATTGGTCTATGTAATGGAGGTAGTTTTACCCATCGAGGTCGAGATTCCTTCCCTCAGAGTTTTGTCAGAGATAAAACTGGATGAAGCAGAATGGATCCAGTCCCGATACGATCAGCTGAATTTGATTGAAGAAAAGAGGCTAAGGGCTATCCGTCATGGTCAGATGTACCAAAAGCAAATGATGCGAGCTTACAACAAAAAAGTTCGTCCCAGAGAATTCCACGAGGGAGACCTAGTATTGAAAAAGATCCTGCCCATACAAAAAGATTTCAGAGGAAAATGGATGCTTAATTGGGAAAGACCTTATGTGGTAAAGAAGGCCTTTTCTGGAGGAGCATTGATATTGGCCGAAATGGATGGCAAGACTTTACCCAATCCCGTGAATTCAGATTCGGTTAAGAAATACTTCGCCTAAAAAAAATAAAAAAGAGGGGAGAGGCCAAGGTGAAAACTCGCAAAGGGCACCTTGAGACCAAAGGGGTTTTGAATTAAAAACCCATAAAAGGGCGATTCAAATATTGATCGAAGGTGGGGCCTATGATACCTAAATTAACAAGGAGAGAGACGTTACATCTTGAGGCATCTACAAGGATACTCTAAATCCCCTAAACACACATCGAGCAAAAAGGGAATCCTCAAGAAGTTCGTACATAGAAGCTCATGCTGCGATATCTGGGGCACCTATTTTCTTTCTATCCATTTTGTATTCCAGCAACATTTGTTGTCTGTGATTAATCTATTCCCCTCAAGTTTTGTTTCTGACAAATTTCATTCCTGTCATTGTTGTAATCTTTTTCAAGTATTTTACATTGAAATGATGATTAATGGATTAAAGTTATTTTTGCAAAAAGAGTTCTGCATATTACTCTAAAAGTTTCTAGATAGTACAAGAACCTGAAACAGGACTATTATTTAGAACTAACCAAACTCAAAGATTGGAAGCATCTGAGGAGAAAGAGTTTAAATTGGGACTACCTCTTCGGGATTTCTGTTCAAAATTTGAGCTTAATAAGAAGACAGGGTACCATTTCAGTGAAAGAACCTTGATGAACAAAGAGCAATGGCAACCTAAATATTAAAAAGGGAATCATGCTCACAACATGCTGCACTCATGCATTTATAGATCATTCATAGCACATCTAATTAGGAACATTTGATTCATTCTGATCATAGCATCCTAATTCTTGGGCATAAGCATAAATACATGGAACTGATTCTACAGGTCATGTCCCTAGAATTAGTGAATTCACCAGACCTTAACCCCCTAAGCAGTAGGGTAACATGTTAAATTCACAGATCTCAACCCCCTAAGCAGTAGGGTAACAGGTTGAATTCATAGATCTCAACCCCCTAAGCAGTAGGGAAATAGATTGAAGATGATAAGCCTTAACCCTTTTATGCAGTAAGGTAACAGGCTAAAAATTACAGATCTTATCACCCTAAGCAGTAGGGAAACAGAGCGAAGATGAAGAACCTTAAACCCCTAAGTAGTAGGGTAACAGGTTGAATTTACAGATCTCAGCCCCCTAAGCAGTAGGGAAACAGATCGAAGATGATAAGCCTTAACCCCTAAGCAGTAGGGTAACAGGTTGAATTTATAGATCTTAACCCCCTTAAGCAGTAGGGAAACAGATCAGGAGTGATGAGCCTTAAACCCATAAGCAATAGGGTCACAGGCTGGAAATTACAAATCTCTTCTCCCTGAAATGGCGTTGGAGTGGCTCGAAGCCACAGCAGATCTCCTTGAAGTTTCAGCAGAGTAGATTGAAGTCACAAGTCTCGTCTCCCTGAAGTCGCAGTGGAGTAGACTGAAGATAGCAAATCTTATTTCACTAAAGCTGCAGTGGAGCAATGGAGCGAATTGAAGCAACAAAATGCAATGGACTAAAACGAAGCTACAAAAAGAACGCCAAATAAGTGAAGTCTAGAGACCGGGAAAAATTGGTCTTTCGAAAATCTTTGCTCTGTTCTCTTTACACGACAACGAGCAAAGAGGAGCAGCTGTACAAGCCCATTTTGCCCGGGCCCAATGAACCAATACCAGACCTAAACCCAATACACCCTATTGTACCAAAAAACAAATCAAACCAACTGAGCCCAATAAAACTTAACCCTAGCCCAAATTAGCAAATCAGAAAGAAAAAAAGAAAAAACCCTAGGAGCCGCCTCTACCCCCTGTCCCATCGTACCCTTGTTAGCCACCTGCTCCACTGCCACGGTCGCATCACTGCCCACTTGCACCTGCAAAAGAGAAAGAGTAGAACAACTATTAATAATCATGTGTAATAAGGCTATAAAAAGGTCATTACAAAACCGAATGGGTTCAGCTTTTTTTTTGGGTTTTAAATTCAAAGAACACAAAACATCAACAAAAAAAAAATCAAATCTCAATAGCAATCAAAAAGAAAAGAGTTCGAAAGGTCGTGAAACGAAGGTTTAGCCACGCTCTGTTATTTTGTTTTTTATTTCTAGTCTTTTCTATATCTGTTTATATTGCTTTCCCTACTTTATCCCTTAAAACAACAATATATATATTAAGCAAATAAAAAGGGGAGAAAAAGTACCTAAAGACGATTTTTGGCCACCGTGTACGGTGGCCGGCACGGCCGAGCCACGGCGGGGCGATGACCTGACCCCCTGGCCGATTCCGGTTTTCTCAAGAGAAAACCCTCTTGTCTCTCTTCTTTTTTTCTCAGAACTCAACCAAAATGAAGTTTCAAAAAAAATTTTGACTTTTAAAGGCCCCTGGTACAACGTCGTTTTGGGGCAAGCACTCAGCACCCAAAACGGCGTCGTTTAGTTGTTGACCCGTGCAAGACCCGACCCGATGCCTGAGGATCCGCGTGTTTCTACTATTTGGGACAATGGCTCACGTAGTCTCTCCCCATTTCTGTTAGGTTTTAATCTAGTCTTTGGCCATTTCTTAAATCTGCCCTTTAATTTTAATTTTGCTTCAATTCGAACCTCAGACCATTCGAGGGTCAAACATTCTGAACGGCATTGTTTTGGGGTGTTGGAATATTGCCCCATATGGCCCCTATATCTTCTTGCGTGTTGCATTTGACCCCTACATTTTCATCTCGTCCCGATTTGTCCCAAAAATCCTATTTTTAATTCAATTTCGTCCCTCTTTTACCTTTTTTTATTTTTTGATTTTAATATCATTCATGCTATTATATATTATTAATGTTATAATTGTATTTTTTATTATTAATGTCCCATTATTAGTATTTTTACTTAATACCTATATATATATATGTTATATAATAGCTTAGTATTATTTTTTTATTTATTTTTTTGTTAATGTATTTGTATGTTACATATGTATTCTTTTAATATATATACATTACACTCTACATTATGCGTATATATATTAGTATTATATTACGTATATTTGTTCTTTTTAAACATTATATATATATTTTTATATTATGTCTATATTTTATGTTTTTTTTTATATTATGTATATATTATGTATATACTTTTAATATCATTATATATTTATTTTTAATATAAACGTATATATTTATCTAATATTATTGATAATTGTTTTTTTTTACATTATTATCATTATAATTGCATTAGTACTATTATTATTATTACATTTTCTTCCTTTTGTAATTACTTATACGCTATTATTTTTTTATACTAACTAATTTAATACATATATACTCATATATATTTTAGCACACCTATTTTGCTTATATATATCATTACTCTTATTATTGTCGTTTCATCACCTATTTATTTATATCTTTATAAATCATTTCAAACCTTAAATCATTCATTATTTGTATTATCATTATTATTATTGCTAACATATATATATATACTATATAATTCCATTATATTACGTATACATTTTTTATATACTACGCATATGTATCTTTTAATATTGTACTATTATTATTATATATATTTCTTTTATATATTTCTTATTACTTCTATTATTATGTATGTACTTTAATACACATATGTATATACTTTTATATCATTATCATCGTTATAATTGTCATTTTATTCTGCCATTCTTTTATTTATTTATTTGCTTGCGTGTTCGACCATTTCATTTTCCTCGCGCATTTGTTTATATTTACATATTACTTACCTTGCTTTTATGTCATCTTCTTATAATTGCTCGTTATTGTCACTCATTATTACACGTTATTATTAATATCATAATCTGCTTTTATATATCACTATAAATCACGTTATGTTTTTACTCAATGCCTCAAAATAATTCTTTCATAAAAGTGATATTCCGTATTTGGTAATTCGAGATAATCATGCCCTAACTTACTGGGTTTCGATTTTTCTCACTTAATCTAAATAACGGAATACTCTTTTAAATCGATATACGAGTTTTGAAAATGCTCATTCTCGGAGGTACGAAGTGTTGTGCCCTAACTTACCGGGTATGATATTTTGCCACCTCGAAATAAGAATTTGTTTTAAATTAAAGGCAATGTTCGGTGTTCGAGAATTCGAGAAAACGTACCCTGACTTACTGGGTTTCGATTTTTCTCAGTTACTCTAAATAAATCGAATCCCCTTTTAATAAATTAAAACACGCAATTTTATACAAAAGGCAAGCTCGCTCTCGAAAATTTAAGATGTCATGTCCTAACTTACTAGATGTGACATTTTATATTTTGATACGGGAAGGTTTTTAACACTTGAGCATTTTTATAAAGAAGGATCGTATTTCAAAAATTCTTTCAAGTTTTCAATCTTCGACACTAAGACACTAATTAATCAACTAGGTACCAATTTTGGGCGTATCGAGGGTGCTAACCCTTCCTCGTGCCTAACCGACTCCCGAACTCATTTTCTAATTTTCGTAGACCAAAAATTATCGTTTTAGTAAACCTTAACTTTTATTAAAATGATCAATTTAAGGTGATCCGATCACACCTCATCAAAAAGGATTGGTGGCGACTCCCTCTATTCGTTTTCATTTTCCAAAATCTAAGTCGATTCCCCTTTTTTTCAAAAAAAATGGTTACGACAATAATAATAATAATAATAATAATAATAATAATAATAATAATAATAATAATAATTGAAGTTAAATAGACTAATGACTAAATTGAAATTTAAGTGAAGTTAGGGGGTTCAAATTGTAAATAAAAGAAAATAAGGATCAAAATGAAAGGAGCGAAAACTAATGGGGACTGAAAGGGAAAATATCCCTGGCCCTTTATGCGCAGTGTTTTTGGGCCAAATCGGGGGACTAAATTGAAAACAAAATAAAACTAACAAGGTAAAAATTAAAAAAAAGGAAAAAGGACTTGATTGGAAACCACTTAAAAAGCGAAAGGACCAAAGGAGCAATAAGACCATTTTTCAAAAACACGCGGATTCCACTGGGTGGGTTGGGTCGGCCGGATCGGTTAGATCAAAATGACGTCGTTTTGGCGCTTGAAGTTTAAACTCAAAACGACTTCGTTTTACAACCCCTATTTAAGTTAAATTTTTTTTCAAAAATTTCATTTCATTCCTCCCTAGGCTGGCCATAGCTCCGGCAAAGCGCCATCGCATCGGTCGCCGTCTACAGCGGTCAAAAATAAAAAAAATTTCCTTTTTCCTCCAGCATCAAAAATAGGTGAGCCTTCGTTCTTTTTTTTGTGTTATTATTATTATATATATGTGTGTGTATGGATAAAAAGAAAAAAAAAGACTTGAAAAAAAAACCTTAGTATCTGATTTGATTTTACTTTGCACTTATTTGCTCTTTTTTTTGAATTGCTTTCTCTTTATTTGTATTTTTTATTTGTTTTTTATTCAAATCTCGTCAAAAAAAATTCATATTCTTTGAGGTTTTGTATAGCTTGATTTACAACTTATTTTTCTAATGATTATTTTTTGCTTCTTTGCAGATGCAAATGGGCGGTGGAGCAAGTGGGCAGAGGCGGTGGCCAGTGGCGGTGACAGAGACTAGGGACTAGGGCAGCACACCTAGGGATTTTTTGTTTTTCTGTTTATTTTTGTTTTGGGCAGTATTGGGTATGGGCCATTTGGGCTGCTGTTTTTTTTCTTTGTAATTGGGCTGCTATTTTTTTGTTTTGTTTTATTTTTGTTTTATTTAATATTTGGGCCCCGGGCAAAATAGGCCCGTTACATAAATTATACTATTACTTCTTTTTTTTCTGAATTTGTATACAATTAATTTTGAAATAAAAAATAAATGTTGTTACAAGATTTTAGTAACGAGAAAGTTGGGGGGGGGGGAAGTGTAGATTCGTCCATGTAAGGTGAAGAGTCGGAGCTAAGGATGAGGGGAGGAGAAATAATAGAGAATTCCCATGGTAGAAAAAAAAGCCCCAAATATGAGATAGATTGATGAGTGGAAGATAGAAAGAATTCCCACCAACCTCTTTATCTTGATCTCATTAAGTGTATACACTCGGACCAAATCAAACTATTTTTAAGAGTCGTAATTAAATTATATATTTTTACAATGATAATAATGTAATTTTAATAATTTAGATTTTTATAATTTTTAAAAAGTTAAATAAATTTATTATTATTAAGGGCCAAAGTCAATTTTACCTTTATAAATTTTAAAATTCAAAACACCTAAATAGAAAACCTCTATTTTAAAGGGCTTGGATTTGTCGTTGAGTATATAAATAGTCTCACGTTATGGCCAAGATATTTATCTATAACCATTACCCCTTTACTGTTCGAAGCAAGGGTTATAAACTTAGCTTGCTTGAAATAAATAGTAGTGACAAAGCTTCTGTAAATTAGGTTTAGTAAAATTTGTTTGTATTTTTTATTACAAAAATTGTGATAAAGTTTCGATATTTTGGTAGTAGCTGTAATATCCCATCTTAAAATAGTTAGGTAATCAATGATTTTGAATTTTTCACGTGTGTCATATATGTTCATCGGATGTGTGATGTTGTACGAGGCTCATCAAGCTCAGCTTCACCCGTGGTAAAAAGTGGAAGGTATGCTAGCTTTAGTCAGGTTCTCTAAATACATATGATTTTTTGAACGACACGTATTAATGCACATGGTGTAGGTATAACAATATTGTATATTATTTTTTTTAGTGTAATATTGTATATTTTATTTAAAATAAAATAATATAATAACTAAACTTATATACTTGTATACTAAAAACTGAAATATTATTAAAATACATAAACAATTCTTAATACACTCATACACTTCTTATTGTTAAAACACACACACACACACATACACTCTGTCTCTCTTATTTCGTTGTTATTTTCATCTCATTGCTAATATTATGTTTGCATCCCAACATCACAGATCCTAATCCTAGAACTCGAATAACAATCTCACTAGTCATTATGAAATAACATATTTCCTCATTTTAGGAACCACTACAAATGCAATGGCGAGATAGGTGATATAAACCATGGTATAAACACAAGTGAAGATAATTTGGCTAGTTTGATTGTTGGGCGATATGATAACCAATGCAGAATCCAAGAGACAAAACAACAATGTGGACAATGATAAAGTGAGAACACAAGAGAAGAAACCGCTGACGAGGGTGGGAATAACCAAACATGTTAGAAGAAAAGATGTTGAGAAGGCAAGTAAATTTGGAATGAAGAACCAAAGGAATAATCCTTTCTTAAGAATCGACGATCCCACCGTGGAGTTATTAGGTTTGAATTCGATGTTTTCTAGCACATGATAACTATGATTACTGCTAGTAGTACCGTTGATGGAACCAATGTAAACTTGCAAGTTGGAAAACTTATTATTGTTGTTGTTTTCGGGCACATCTGCTGGCAAAACGCCACCAGGGGGGCTTAGGGAGGCTTGATAACTGGTGGTAAGGATCAAAACTGTAACAACGAGCATTGCATTCCCATTATTGGGTGACATAGTTTTGATTTCGTATCCCCATTGAGCAATCATCGCCATGATATAAAACGGCGTTCTGCGAAGAATCGCAACGGGATCCCACCATTTTGCGTGGCGTAAAATGGGCATGCACTCCTCGATGTCGACATTGCCCTTTTTATCCGAGGACTCTAAGATTTGAAGAGCCGTTTGACCTTTCGAATTTTTAACTTCCGTGTTGATCCTAAGATCATTTGATAGTAGTTTCACAATCTGCATCAAAATAACATACATATACATATATTGTTAATAAGAGTGTCCAACATGAAACCAATTAACAACGTGTGGAAATAATATATTTAGAATATATAGGTGTGTTTGAAAATAACATACAATAAATAATAAAACGTATGGGTTGAAACTAATTAATAATAACAAATGAAATATGTATGATATTAAAATAGAAAATTATCTTAAATTGTACAAAATGGAATTTAAATATATAAATATATCGGATTAAGAATACTAAATGAGTACAATTGTTTATCATGATGTAGTCATCAATCTTGAGTTGGTGTTAAGTTAACTTGTGATACTAACTCAATCAACAACATTATTAATATATATACAACTGATGAAAGTACTACATTATGGAATTTAAAACAAAAATGTATGAAAAACAACAAAATAGAGTATTGATTGAATAATAAATTTAAAATTTTACTAATCTAATTAGTACAAGTTCAAATTCTATTATATACATATTATTTTATTAATTTTCCTAATTAAGTTAGCATTGGATTAATTGTACAAGCCTAGTTTCACAATTTTTGATAAAATGAAATTGGTCAAAATTTAAATTTCATATTAAAATGAGAAGAAATAGGGTGAACCTGGGGATCCGGTTGGGTCCACGCCAAAACGTGCAACACAGTTTCCTTGTCCCTGTTACCCACGTTAAGGAGATTATGCTTCTTCAGCATGCTAATTTTAGCGGTTGTCCTCAGCCATTTGAGAAGATATTTAAGTGCCTCGTTATTGCATCCAGCCGCGACATGTAAAGCAGTTTCACCTTGACTCATCAAATCATCGTTGATACAAGGATGGTACTCATTGAAAAACTTATTCAAATAATCTTTCTTCTTTTCGTACATGACTAGATAATGCAATGGCGTGTAACCCATCTTCCCTTTGACACCGATGAGAGTTTTGTCAAGTCTCAGCAAGGAAAGCGCCAACTCTGAATGCCCACATTGCAACGCAACATGCACGGGGCTCAAGCCTTCTTTGTTCAGTTTTTTAGCCAAGGATGGCTTTAAGTACATCATTTCCATTGCGAAATCGACGCATCCTTCGGATGAAGCCATGTGCAATGGAGTGTCGACCACACCCATTTTATCCATCCGATGCAACACGTTTGTGTCCTCCTCGATAAGTTGATACAACATATCAATATCATTGTGTTCAGCCGCAACCATCAGCTTGCATTCTGTCGAGGCAGACTGCATTGTTAAGGCGACGCTCTTTGATTCCGCTGCCATTGATGAACAGAACGAGTTTGAAGTGAGAAAGAAAGGGTAAGTTTGTTTCCTTTTTATAACAATTCGCCATTGAATTCAAATGGTTGATACATAAACATATATGTACGTGAATCACGTTCAAGGTGCTTATCTTCATTCTTAGTTAACACCCTCCACAATTTGGCCTTTTAACTCACTCTTTAACACTTTCACTTTTTAAGTGTAAAATGCGAGAGATTCTCCCCTTATTTATTTTTCCATTTCTTGAAAAAAATATATTAATTTATTTGAAATTTTTTTATATTACTTAGTAATAAAAAAAGGGTAAACTACATTATTTGTCACTCAATTATGAGTATGTTTTTGTTTTTATCACTTAACTTAAAAAAAGTTAAATTTTGATCATTAACATTCTTATTATTTTTTCTTTATCACTGACCATTAAGTGACTAACTATGGTACTTTTTTAGTTGGTATAATAATAATTTTAATCCTCAAATTTTATACTTTCTATCCATTTAACCTTGATTCTGTATAGAAATGATAAAATAATAAAATTCTTTTTAAAAAAATTAGAAAAATTATCAAAAATAAAAAATACATAGAAAATTCCAAAACAAAAATATTCAATACTCATTCTTTAAAAAATCATAGAAAAAATCTAGAAAATTCTAAAAGATTACAAAAATGGGTTAAAGGGTAAATTTACCATCATATTATAGGTGAATATTAGAATATGCCGTTATACTTTGTTTTCATTAATATTTGTCATTATATTTTGAAAATACGAGTAAATTTACCATTTGACTCTTATATGATTTAATATTACTATTAAGCTTTAAATTTTATTAAAATTTGCAACCAACTTTAATTTTCTTAATTATATTTTACCTCTCATTATTAATTTTGTTGATTTGAAAATATATTTTAATAAAAAAATTCTTTCAAATATTTTATTTTAATAGTTAACAATAATTTAACTTATAAAAATTAAAAATTAAATTAGAATTTCTATTTGATGAAAAAATCTTGAAAAATAAAAATACATATATCATAAAAGAAAAATAAGTTTATTTTTATAAAATAACCATTTTTATTTAATTTCAACATTATATTAATTAACTTATTGTTATTAAATATCAAAAGAAAAATATAAAAGCTTTCTTATTAAATTTTTTATATAATTTTAAAAACTCTGTTTGCAATTTGATCTTAATGACATCATTTTTTTATATAATTTTAAAAACTCTGTTTGCAATTTGATCTTAATGACATCATTTTTTTGTCTCGAAAAAAATTTTATTTGTTATATATGTAACACCTGGTGTAAAAAATAAAACCTCTTCTAAATCAGTAAAAGAAAATTTCTTTTATTTTTATTTTTGGCACAAATTTTTATTAATCCAGTTCTAAGCAAAGAATGAATCTTAGAATTTCATGGAAATTCCTTTTTTCTTTTTCTCATTACCCAAACCTTAAGAAAAGAATTAAATAATTTAGTGGTGTTGCACACATGGTTACGTTAGTGGAAGGTTTTATAATAAATACATCACCCTTGGGAAATTAGAGTGAAAATATCATTAATTTTCATCATTAATTTTTTAAAATGAGTGAAATCGTTTCTTAAAATAAAAATGCTGGCAAAAACTTATTGATGTGACAATTTAAATGACAGTTTATGTATATTTTATATTGATATAATAATATTTATCTTATATAACACCACGTTAAAAATACAAAAAGTTCATAACAACTTTAAGTACGAAGTACACATAGTTTGTCATACGAGTTATCATATTTAAAATTTTAAAATTTTAATTAGTATTTTTTGTTTTAAAAAGTAATTCGACTTTTTTTAAAATGGATGAAGACTAAATTTAGCTAAAAGCAAAATTAAGTGTGAAATTAGAAAAAATAAAAAAAATATTAAAATTTAAATTCATAATTATACTATTATTTTAATTTTTTATTTACTGTTGGTTGAATTAGTTCAACCATAAATTAAAAATCAAAACGGTAGCCTTTTTCTTTTTTCTTTTTCAGTGTTTGGGAAATATTAAAATAAATATATAAAAAAGGTAATGATAAAATATTAAAATATTAAATATAAATTACACTTCTGAAAAAAAATTATAATACTTTAAATACATGAAAAATAATGAAAATGTAAGCACACAAAATTTTGTTGCCATTGTTGTTTCCCTCCTGCCTTTCTATATAATATTCCTTCTTATATATTAATTTTTTTCTCATACATGCACGAATTAATTCTACATATTAATTAAAATACAATTTATTTTAAATTTAATATTAAATTATTTTTAAAAAATTTAATGACAGAAAAAAACTTGAAAGTAAGAATATAGAAAAATAAATGTTAAAAATGAAAAAAATTAAAATATTATTAAAAGGTTTTAAATTTTATTTATTTAAAATGTTATAATTTCCCACTTCTTAACTAAATAATCTATTCAAATAAGCTTTTAAGTCTTAGACCTTGTAATATAATATATATCTTACTTCGATAGGAAATAAAAATAAAGATATTATGTAAATTTAATGTTTTAAAAATTAGATCGGTAATTAAAACAGTCAGATAATTTATTTTTAGTTCAATCAATTTGATCGATTTGATCATTGGTTTTAAAGGTAAAATTAATTAATAAGATTTTAAAGGGATCTTGTCCGTTGTCAAATAGGACACCACATGGCGACACACAATTGGCTAGTGTTGCCATGTCATCTAAAAACTAACAGCATTACAAGTGGGTATCAATTTAATTGACGAAAAAAAATTGGATACCAATTTTGGAGAAAAAAACTCTCAATACTAATATGAAAGAAATGAATAAGTTCAGGTATCAATTTCATAATAAATGTTTAATTTTAGGTTGAGTTGGGTGAAGTTGAAGTATGTTAGAAGTGTATTTGGTGGGGTCAAACTTGTCATTTCCATAAGTGTATACACTCGGACCAAATCAAATCATTTTTAAGGGTTGAAATTAAATTATATACTTTTACGATGGTGAGAATGTAATTTTGATAATTTTGATTTTTATAATTTTTAAAAGGTTAAATTAATTTATTATTATTATTAAGGGGCCAATGTCAATTTTACCTTTATAAATTTTAAAATTCAAAAGACCTAAATAAAAAATTTCTATTTTAAGGGGGTCAAGGACCTACTAACCCTCTTGGATTTGTCATTGTATAAATTTCTATAACCATTGGCCCTCTACTGGTCGAAGCAAGGGTTATAAACTTAGCTTGCTTGAAATAAATAGTAGTGATAAAGTTTTTGTAAATTTGGTTTAGTAAAATTTGTTTATATTTTTTATTACAAAAATTGTGATAAAGTTTCGATTTTTTGGCAGTGATGGTAATATGACATTCTAAAATAGTTAGGTAATCAATGATTTTGAACTTTTCACTTGTGTCATATATGTTCATCGGAGGTGTGATGTTGTATGAGGCTCATCAAGCTCAGCTTCGCCCGTGGTGAAAAGTGGAAGGTATGCTAGCTTTAGTCAGGTTCTCCAAATACATATGATTTTCTGAACGACATGTGTTAATGTACATGGTGCAGGTATAACAATATTATATATTATATATTTTTATGTAATATTGTATATTTTATTTAACATAAAATAATATAATAACTAAATTTATATACTTGTATACTAAAAACTGAAATATTATTAAAATACATAAACAATTATTAATACATTCATACACTTCTTATTGTTAAAACACACACACTCTTTCTCTCTCTTATTTCATCGTTATTTTCATCTCATTGCTAATATTATGTTTGCATCCCAACATCACAGATCCTAATCCTAGAACTTTAATAACAATCTCACTGGTGATTATGAAATAACATATTTCCTTATTTTAGGAACCAGTACAAATGCAATGGCGAGATAGGTGATATAAACCATGGTATAAACACAAGTGAAGAGAATTTGGCTAGTTTGGTTGTCGGGCGATATGATAACCAATGCAGAATCCAAGAGACAAAACAACAATGTGGATAATGATAAAGTGAGAACAAAGGAGAAGAAACCGCTCACTAGAGTGGGAATAACCAAACATGTTAGAAGAAAAGATGTCGAGAAGGCCAACATATTTGGGATGAAGAACCAAAGGAACGGTCCTTTCTTAAGAACTGACGATCCCACCGTGGAGCTATTGGGTTTGAAGTCGATGTTTTCCACCACATGATAACTATGATTACTGCTAGTAGTACCGTTGATGGAACCAATGTAAACCTGCAAGTTGGAAAACTTATTATTGTTGTTGTTTTTGGGCACATCTGCTGGCAAAACGCCACCAGGGGGGCTTAGGGAGGCTTGATAACTGGTGGTAAGGATCAGAACTGTAACAACGAGCATTGCATTCCCATTATCGGGTGACATAGTTTTGATTTCGTATCCCCATTGAGCAATCATCGCCATGATATAAAACGGCATTCTACGAAGAATCGCAACAGGATCCCAATATTTTGTGTGGTGGCGTAAAATGGGCAAGCACTTCTCGATGTTGACATTGCCTTTTTTATCCGAGGACTCTAAGATTTGAAGAGCCGTCTGACCTTTCGAATTTTTAGCTTCCGTGTTGATCCTAAGATCATTTGATAGTAGTTTCACAATCTGCATCAAAATAATATACATATACATATACATATATTGTTAATAAGAGTGTCCAACATGAAACCAATTGACAGCATGTGGAAATCATGTATTTAGAATATATAGGGGTGTTTGAAAATAACATACAATAAATAATAAAACGTATGCGTTGAAACTAATTAATAATAACAAATAAAATATGTATGATATTAAAATAGAAAATTAGATTAAATTGTACAAAATGAAATTTAAACATATAAATATATCGGATTAAGAATGCTAAATGAGTACAATTGTTTACTATGATATTGTCATCAATTTTAAGTTGGCGTAAGTTAACTTGTGATACTAACTCAATCAACAACATTATTAATATATATACAACTGATGAAAGTACTACATTGTGGAATTTAAAACAAAAATGTATAAAAAATAACAAAATAAAGTATTGATTGACTAGTAAATTTAAGATTTTACTAATCTAATTGGTACGGGTTTAAATTCTATTATATACATATTATTTTAATAATTTTCCTAATTGAGTTAACATTCGATTAACTTTTGATACTTTCAATAATTTCCTAACCGAGTTTATATTTGATTAATATATATATATTATTTGAGTACAATCATCCGAATAGGACCTACTTATCATTGGATAAGCCTAGTTTCACAATTTATAATAAAATGAAATTGGTCAAAATTCAAATTTCGGATTAAAATGAGAAGAAATAGGGTGAACCTGGGGCTCCGGTTGGTTCCACGCCAAAACATGCAGCACAGTTTCCTTGTCCCTATTACCCATGTCAAGGAGTTTATCCTTCTGCAACATGCTAATTTTAGCAGTTTTCCTCAGCCATTCGAGAAGACATTTAAGTGCCTCGTTATGGCCTTTAGCCGCGACATGTAAAGCAGTTTCACCTTGACTCGTCAAATCATTGATGATACAGGGATGGTAGTCATCGAAAAACTTATTCAAATCTTCTTTCTTCTTTTCGTACATGACTAGATAATGCAATGGCGTGTAACCCATCCTCCCTTTGACACCGATGAGAGTTTTGTCAAGTTTCAGCAACGAAAGCGCCAACTCTGTATGCCCACATTTCAAAGCAACATGCACGGGGCTCAAGCCTTCTTTGTTCAGTTTTTTAGCCAAGGATGGCTTTAAGTACATCATTTCCATCGCGAAATCGACGCATCCTTTGGATGAAGCCATGTGCAATGGAGTGTCGACCACATCCATTTTATCCATCCGATGCAACACGTTTGTGTCCTCCTCGATAAGTTGATACAACATATCAATATCATTGTGTTCAGCCGCAACCATCAGCTTGTATTCCGTCGAGGCAGACTGCATTGTTATGGCGATGCCTTTTGATTCCGCTGCCATTGATGAACAGAACGAGTTTGAAGTGAGAAAGAAAGGGTAAGTTTGTTTCCTTTATATAACAATTCGCCATTGAATTCAAATGGTTGATACATACACATATATATGTACGTGAATCACGTTCAAGGTGCTTATCTTCATTCTTAATTAACACCCTCCACATTTTGGCCTTTTAACTCTTTAACACTTTCACTTTTTAAGTGTAAAATGTTAGATTCTCCCCTCATTTATTTTTCTATTTTTTGAAAAAATATATTAGTTTATTTGAAAATTAATGATATTACTTAATAATAAAAAAGGTTAAACTACACTGTTAGTACTCAATTATGAGTATGTTTTCGTTTTGGTCACTTTGCTAAAAAAAATTAAAATTTGATTATTAACATTTTTTATCATTTTTTTCTTTATCGGTCGACCGTTAAGTGACTAACGGTGGTACTTTTTTAGTTAATATAATAACAATTTTAGTCCTCAAATTTTATACTTTCCATCAATTTAACCTTGATTATGTATAGAAATGATAAAAAAATAAAATTCTTTTTAAAAAAAGTGAGAGAAAATGAGGGAAAGTTATTTTTAAACTCTCCAAATTTTCTCTATGGATTATCTGTATAAAAATATTCATTACTCATTCTTTAAAAAAATCATAGAAAAAGAAATTAAAAAATTCTAAAATATAATTTTAGAATGATAAAGTTATTTTTTTTTTAGAATCACTTGGTCCCGATGGAACAATATTTTATTGCATCACTTTTTAAGCAAAGCATTTTTATCAAAATTAAAATATAAATTCACGCCCATTTTGTTCCTCCTAAAATCCACCAATTTAATCCTTATACAATAAACTTTTATATAATTTTAAAAATTCTGTATGCAATTTGATCCTAATAACATCATTTTATGTTATTATATATATAACATCTGGTGTCCTCAAAATGAGCAAAAGAAATTTTCGCCTAATATAAAACTCCTATGAGTATAAACATGACAGAACAAAGTTTTTATTACACCAGTTTTAAGCAAAGAATGATTCTTAGAATTTTATGGAAAAAAGAAAGGATTGTAAGTAATTGATATGTTGAAAATAATTTTCATGGAAATTCCTTTTTCTTTTTCTCATTACCCAAACCTTAAGAAAAGAATTAAATAATTTAGTGGCGTTAGCACGCATGATTCCCTATCATCCTTCCGAAATTAGTGTGCCATTTTGAAAAATATCAATATATAATTCTACAAAACATGCTATCAATTTAATTTTTAATATTCAAAATTTGAAAAATACAGAAAGCTCATTAAAAAAAAATAATTCGACTCTAATATGTACTATGTTTAAAATTTTAATATTTTAATCAATATTCTTTATTTAAAAAAATAATTCGATTCTTTTTAAAATATTAATTATTAAATTAAATTTTTTAAATGAAAGAAGATTAAATTTAACTAAAAATAAATAAAAACTAAACTAAAAAATATAAATATTAAAAGCTAAATTATCAATATGTTATTATTTTAATGTTTTAATTTTTTTATTCACTGTTGGTTGAATTAGTTCAACAATAAATTAAAAATCAAAACGGTGGATTCTTTTTCCTTTCAATGTTTGGGAAATACTAAAATCAATATATAAAAAAAGTAATATTAAAATATTAAATCTTATGTAATATAAATTACACTTCTGAAAAAAGTAAATTTATAATACTTTAAATACATTTAAAATAAATGAAAATGTAAGCACACAAAATTTTGTTGCTATTGTTATTTTCCTCTTTCCTTTTTATATATTTTGCTTGTCAATCTTCCTTCTTATATATTAATTTTTTCTCATACATGCACGAATTAATTCTACATATTAATTAAAATATAATTTATTTTAAATTTAATATTAAATTATTTTTAAAAAATTTAATGACATAGAAAAAAAAACTTGAAAGTAAGAATATAGAAAAATAAATGTTAAAAATGAAAAAAAATTAAAATATTATTAAAAGGTTTTAAATTTTATTTATTGAAAATTGTTATAATTTTCCACTTCTTAACTAAATAATCTATTCACATCAGCTTTAAGTCTTAGAACTTGTAATATAATATATATATCTTACTTCGATGGTGAGTAAAAATAAAGATATTATGTAAATTTAATGTTTTAAAAATTAGATCAGTAATTAAATCAATTAGATAATTGATTTTTAGTTCAATCAATTTGACCGGTTCGATCACTGGTTTTAAAGGCAAAATTAATTAATAAGATTTTAAAGGGATCTTGTTTGTTGCCAAATAGGACACCACATGGCGACACGCAATTGGCTAGCGTTGCCATGTCATCAAAAACTAACCGCATTGTAAGTAAGTACAAATTTAATTGATGAAAAAAAATTTGAATACCAATTTAGGAAAAAAAACCTTTAAATACTAATATGAGAGAAATAAATAAGTTCAAGTATTAATTTTATATTTAAACCATAATAAATATTTAATTTTAGGTTGACTTGGATGAAATTGAAGTATGTTAAAAGTGTATTTGTGGAGTCAACTTGCCATTTCCATTTCCAATTAAAATGGTAATTGATACAATATTTAAACCTTTATGTTAAATATCATTTACTTTTATGTTTTCCAAAATTTTAGAACAATAGATAGTATACTTTTATCAACTAAGTTGTCGTGTGCAAGTCATTCATTTAATCTAATATAAATTATAAATATTAAAAAAAAAGTTCTTTTAGTGTCTGAGTCAGGGGTAAACTTGTTCATAGATTAGATCACCTGACTCGACTTGAAGGCATGCCTAAAAAATGAGAGGATTTGGATAAAAATATAAGACTCGTTTAGAAAATAGACTAGGCCTCGAGTAATGCTTTTTAGGCCAACATGGCCTGATTTTGCAAAAACAACAAAAAAGTCGATTGTTTTCTCACTATATTATTGTTGTTTTTTTGCTATTTTTTTCACTGTTTTGTTGTCATTTCACTAGTATTTTGTTACATTTTTTTGTTATTATTTGGATATTGTATAACTCTTATTTTATTGTTAATTTTGTTATTATTTTAGAAGCATTTGCTTGTTAAATAGCATATTTTAGTGTTATTTAAGTATAAAGATTTTTTAAATTTATTTTCAATTTTTTGGAAAACATTTATATTATTGTTTTTAGTGTTTTTGATGTATTATTTTTAATTTTTATAAAAAAATAATATAAAAAAGTTAGAACAGGTCGAGTTAAGCTAGGCTCAATTTTTAATATTTTTATTCACTACAACATAACAGTTTTTAGCGACGTTTTTTTTGGGCCTATAGCGGCGCTTATAAGCAACGTTAAAACTTGCGGCACTTTGATAAGCACCGTAAAAAAGGACGCTATAGATAATGCCGCTAAATTTTGTGGCGTTTATGTGGAAAAACGCCGTTATAGAACATTACATTTAGCGACGCTTTTTCCACAAACGCCGCTAAAGAACGTGACCTTTAGCGACGCTTTCCCCATAAACGCCACTAAAGAACGTGACCTTTAGCTGCGCTTTCCCACAAACGTTGCTAAGAGAATGACCTTTAGCAGCGCTTTTCTCAAAAACGCCACTAAGGTCATGTTCTTTAACGGCGTTTTAGTAAAAGCGCTGTTAAAAGTCATGTTCTTTGGCGGCGTTTGTGGAAAAACGCCGTTAACTTTAGTAGATTTTTACCAACCCATTTTCATTCATATAGAATCTGAATTGTCAACATAATTTCCTGTAACATCAAATCCAACCAAAAACTATAAATTTAAATGATACTTCAAATCTAACGAAAGAAATATGTATATGATCAAAATTAATAAATGAAATATCAGAATATATTATATTCAAAAGTTATATTGTTAAAATATTCTCACAATAAAAAAATAAGTCTAAGATGGCGGATTCTGAAACTGCTGAAACATCTTCATCATATTCTGAAGCTGTAGCTGGAGTTCGTCATATTTTCTGCTTGCCTCTGCTTCCCTCGCTGCTACCTTTGCTTTAAGTTGTAGCTGGAGTTCTTCATATTTTCTTTGAGCCTCTACTTCTCTCGATGCTGCCTCCACTTTAAGTTGAGCAATTTGCTCAATTGTGCTCGCTTGCATCTAAGCCATCTGGTCTCTTAACCTCTGAAGTTCAGCTTGAGCCTGATTCCTCGAAGGCATTTATTGCTGCGAGCTGGATCCAAAATATTGGGTTTGGTTAACAAAAGATCCTTGAAATCGAACCCGACCATACCTTTCAGGACCCAAAACTTCAGTAATAATTCAGTTATCAATGTCGTCAAGATTAATAGAACTATCACTTCAAGTGATCGCTTCATACTCAGCCTTTTTATCCTTTAATTAGTTTCTCCTAATAAATCAATCAAAGAGTTAGAAACGAAATATATAATCAAAACAAATGCAACATAACTTAACATTATTTGCATACCGTTTGCCCTAAGCATTCATGAAAAACTCCTGTGAATAACTTATGAATCTCTCGATGTTGTAATCTTCGGAAGCGTGAACGAGATCTCAAGACTTGTTTGTACTCCCTATGTTAAAAAGTGGATTACATGGTTAGAAGATAAACAAATTAAAAAGATGAATATTTATCAAATTCTAAAACTTACTTGTGTAATGGTTCAATTGAATCGTGGTGAAAAAGAACATATCGATGTGCTTGTACCCAAAATCTATCATCTATGTGTGCAATTTCAACTTTATCGATTAGTTCTCCATAACTTCGAAATAGATAAGTTTCGGCTAAGTCATGATTAGTGAGCCCGATATTTCTACTTGGTCTATTCAGTCTTGTTTCAACATCTTCTAAAAATCTAGAGCAGAAACTCATACACTCCTCTGCCAAGTAACCTTCAACAATTAATCCTTTTGGATAACGCTTATTATGACAATAAGACTTCAATTTGCATAGGAACCAAAACACGATATTCAACATTATCAAAAGTTGTAACTAAAGGTATATTCATGAATAAATGAAAACTTTACAAATAAATTATCACCTCTCTATAGGATACATCCACTGATAGAAAACTGGTCCACTAAGTTTTGCTTCATAAGGGAGATGGATTAGCAAGTGCACTATAATAGTGAAGAACAAGGGTGGAAAGATCTTCTCCAAATTGCATAAAGTCAAGGCGGCTCGATCTTCTACTTTCTCAAGTTCTTCAACAATCAAAACCTTACCACAAATAACTTTCATTATATTGGATAGTTTAATTATACAAAACATCACCTTTTTTTTTACATATAACACTGTAAAGCATCTGGCAGTAAATCTTGCATCAAGATGTGGTAATCATATGATTTTAGGGAATGTAGTCTTCGATATTTAAGACTCACAGATGAGATATATTTGATGCATACACATCTGGGACCTTTATATCCTTCAACACCGTGCAGATTCTTTGTTTGACATTGTAAAAATAGAAGACGACAACCTAGATTTTCCATTTGGAAGTAATTGGGATGAAGATCACGTTGAATTCTCTTGTCAACTAGATCAAGTATGTAACGACCCAAAATTCGTGGGCACCGAAAAATTGTGTTATCGGGCCTCCGTCTTAGTGAAATAAGTTTGAAAATAATTATTAAAAAAATTTATGAGTTTAGTGGTGCGTCTAATTAGGTTTTAATTAAGTAAATTTAGCTTAATTTAGAGTAATTAGCAAAAAAGATTAAATTGAATAAGGGTAAAAGTTTAATTATAGATTAAAGAAAAATTAGAAGGACTAAAGAGGAAATTAAACCATTTTTTATAGCTGAAGCGGTTTAACGTGGAAAAAAAATCAAAGATTTTATTGATTAATATATATATTTGTTTAATAATTAAGTATATTATTATATTATATTATATTATATTTATATTTATATTTATATTATATTATATTATATATAAAAGAAACAGAAATGAAAATTAAAACAGAGAAGAAATAGGGGAGAAAGAAGAAAAAGGAAAATTTAGATTTCAAGGTTCAAAATTAAATTGCTAATATCGAGCCTAAAGCATCGGCCCAAAAAGGAAAAGGAAAGATCGTCGAGGATTAAATCCGAAGAAAATTTTGGTTTGTATCACTATAACTCAAGCTTTATAATTAATATGTGTTTAATTTAATATGAATGTGTGGTAAGTATTTTTAAGGTAAGTATTTAATGAACTGATAAAATTTGTGATTGGGTATTAAAATTGAGATTGATACCGAACTGAATTATGGGATATTGAATATTGTTTTGAATACCGAATTGAACTGTGAAATTACTGAATAATGTTACATATATTGCATTGAACTATAAAATTTCTAATGAAGTGAATTACTGCATTACTTGAAAATTGATCAAAATAATAAATTATAATTAATATTGAATCGAAATGGAAATTATACTGAAAAATGATTTAAATACCCTATTAACTAGTCGAGCTAGTCAGATATAGTTGGCATGCCATAGGATATGGAAGAGTACGGGTTTTTGCCGGCTTACTGATCAGGTACTTATGTGTCGACTACCGTTACTGTTACCGATTCGACACTTTGTGTGTCGAATACTGTTACCATTATTGTTACAGATTTAGCATTTTGTGTGTTGAATACTGTTACTGTTACTGCTACTGCTACCGTTACTGATTACTGATTAGGTACTGTGTACCGTTAAGGCACATTGTGCCGTACTGGTGTGTTGGTTGGAATCCGTGTATCCGCCGAGTCCGAGTCAAGTTAATAGGGGCAAATGAAATAAATCTACTGATAAAACTAAATTTGAATAATATGGCATATGTTAAAGTTGAGAATTGAAACAAAGAAATAAGAATGGTATATATATAATCGAATAATAAAATAAAAAGATTGAATTGTTCATTAAGTGATGATGATTGTAATGTAAAAGTGTGTGTGTGATTTAATGTATTTAATTATAAACTGAATTATAGTGATACCACTGAGTATATGCATACTCAACGTACGGTTGTTTCCGTGCGCAGGTTGTACAAGTCAAGTACTAAACCAGCATCCAAAGCCAGACCCGACTTCAGCAAACTTTTGGTGATGTATATTTTCTTTTGGTAATGTGGCATGTATATAGGATGTATATAAAAGTTATTATGTTTTGAATATAAATGATTTAAAATGTTAGTATTACAAGTCTAATAATTATAATGAAAAAGTTTATCCATTTCAATTTAATTAGTACAATGATAAATTTAAATTAATATTATACTGATTAAGTTAGTTAGAAGGTAATTAGAATAGAAAATGAATGTGTGAAATAAATTGGTTGAATTGGTTATGTTTGAAATGGATATGGTTTTAATTGCAGGTGGTTTTATGTAAAAATAAGCAGAAATGTTGTCGAAATTTATAAAAAAAATTTGGAGTACTTAAACGAGTCTGTTTCACTTAAATGTATGCTTTAGACTTTGAGAGTTCAATATAGGGATTTAGTAACTAAATTATGTTATGAATGTTATTTTATTTGTGAATTATTCATAAGTTGTCTGATACGTTCGGTAATGTTTTGTAACTCTGTTCTGACGACGGTTCGGGGTTAGGGGGTGTTACAATTGTTGGTATCAGAGCTAAGGTTTAGTCGATTCTCAGACTAAATCAAGCTCGTAAATGAGTCTAGAAGTACATGCCATATTTAAGTTGAAACTGAGTCAGGTTTTTGGATGCTAATATATTTATTTGATTTTATTTTAAAGATAAAATGTCAGATGAAAGAATGGATAATGTTGAACAGGAAATGTATACTGGAAGTTGAGAATTTGAAGAAACTGAATCTGCTACACCTAATGTGAATCCGTTAGATAATCAACCTCCTAACGTAGGAAGAGAAAGAGATGCCTCACAACTGTTAAGAGATATAGCCGATGCATTACAGCATATAGCGGGAACTATACCTGCTACTACATCTGTACCTACTGTTAGACGGGCCCCGATTAAAGAGTTACAGAAATATGGTGCCACAGAATTTTAGGGATTAAAAGGAGTTGATCCGTCCGCTGCTGAAAATTGGATGGAAACAACACAAAGAGTTTTGCAACAATTAGATTGCACCCCCTGAGAAAGTCTGATATGTGCTATATCACTGTTACAAGGAGAAGCGTATCTCTGGTAGGAATCTGTGGTTAGGCATTTGTCGGATGATTAGGTAACCTGGGACTTGTTTCAAAAAGAATTTCAGAAGAAGTATATTGGGGAATTGTACATCGAAGAGAAAAAACAAGAGTTTTTAGTGCTAAAACAGGGTAATATGTCAGTACTGGATTATGAGCGAGAGTTCTCTAAACTGAGCAGGTATGCTTCAGAATATGTTCCAACTGAGGCTGATAGTTGTAAACGATTTCTACGGGGACTGCGAGATGAAATCAAGATTCAATTGGTAAGTCTCAGAATTACTGAACTTGTTGATTTGGTTGAGAGAGCGAAAATGATAGAACAAGTACTAGGCCTGGATAAAAAGTCAGAAATGGGTAAATCAACTGGGAAACGTATGGGAACTACTAGTTCTAATCCGTTATCGAAGAGATTCAGAGAATCAAGAAGTGGTTGGAGATCAAGCTTTCGGTCTGATAGGGGTGACAGAAGCAAAGAAAAACAGATTACTGTCTCTACCGGTAGTGTAAAAGCTCCGCCTCGGGAAATTGAAAATCTTGAATACGATTATTGTGGGAAAAGACATTTTGGTGAATGCTAGAAGTAAATCAGAGGATGTTTCCGCTGTGGCTCTACTGAACACTTTGTTAAAGATTGTCCGAGAACTCAGAGTAGTACACCTGCCACATCTCAGAGACCGGTATCGACTGCCAGAGGTAGAGGAATATCCAGAGAAGGTTCTGCTTCAAGGAGAGGAGGAGTTGGTAGAAGCAGTGATATAGCTACACAGCAATCTGAAGCCAGAGCTCCAGCTAGAGCTTATGTAGTCAGAACCCGGGAAGAAGGCAATGCTCACGATGTAACACCCCCAACCCGTATCCATTGCCAGAATAGGGTATGAGGCATTACCGGAGTTTATTGAATATTTTCAGATAATTTTGAGTCATTTATTATTCATATTTTGAAAATAACCATAACGTTTCTCTATTGGGCCCTCGAAGCCCTAAACATACATTAAAAACCAACTGGAATTAAATCGGGATCATAAAAAAATTTCGTAAAATCTTAAATTATATTTTGATCTAAGTACTTACCATTTCAATGCTCCTTATAATTAAACATGTTACCATTCAATCAATAGATTGACACTTGTCTAAGCGTCATACAACAACATTGTTAGTATACTTGCACATACTTCATATAAATTCAACAATGATATACCTATTTTCTCAACTTATCACACTTAAGTTCAATAATAGTCTCAACTTACATAATTTCCTTATATCAATATATCAAAGATAATTATATATGTACATGTCACAAAATATATTATTCTCTTACTATTTCTTCATAAGCATACATCATTCATTTTCGTTATATCAATATTTCATGCATCATCATTTCCTTATATCTTATGTATATTTACTTTGGTAATAGTTCATATTAAACTTAACATAAATTAAATTCCATGTATCTATACTTATTTCATTTATCTATCTTCTTAATTATTTCATATTACTATTTTGTACATATATTTCCATATGACCAATTCCTGTAAACATTTCACACAACCATTTTGTACAACCAATTCATATAACTATTTGTCATCTGGTACATATTACCTGAATATTAGTTGTTCAACAGATATCTTGGCGTCTCTCTTCCATAGTCTTATTTATCTTTGACATGATGCCATAGTGTCTTTCAACTATGGTCTTACTTATTTTCAGTCATGTTGCCATGGTATCTTTCAACCATGGTCTTATTCATTTCATGTCACGCTGCCATGGTATCTTTCAACCATGGTCTTACACATTTCATATCAGGCTGCCATGGTATCTTTCAACTATGGTCTTACACATTTCATATCAGGTTGCCATGGTATCTTTCAACCATAATCTTACACATTTCATATTAGGTTGCCATGGTATCTTTCAACCATGGTCTTACACATTTCATATCAAGTTGCCATGGTATCTTAACCATGGTCTTACACATTTCATATCAGAGAGCACACTCCCGCGAACCTCATCCTTACAGTGGGATTACCAGTCCAGGCTAAATCCCCTGCAACGACAATTACTCTAATGAGCTTGGATCTGAATTACCAGTCCAGGCTAAATTCAGACCCTAATTTGAATTACCCATCCGGGCTAAATCCATTTTCCACATATTCTTCGGGAGGGCTATATCAGCATAGGATCACCTGTCCGGGCTAGATCCTTTTTACCGTCAATTCCATTTCAGAGATCCATCGAATTTTCCTTTCATTCAACCAGGATTTCTTCCCATTTTTATCAAATATATCAATGCTTTATCAATTTTCATACAATGAACATTCAAATCATATTCACATCAATAACATACATTCCAAGCATTTAAGAATATAATTCAAGTTACATAAACTTACCTAGCGAAATTGTAGAAATATCAAGATTTAGGGACATTTTGGTAATTTACCATTTTCCCAATTTTCACCCGATATTAAATTAAAAATTTCATTCAATTTATTAATTTAGATAATAAAACAATTCATTCCCTTCAATTTGATCATTTTGACATTTTTACAAAATTACCCCTGAAGTTTTACTTTTATTCAATTTAGTCCTTAATCCTAAAACATGCAAATTAGCCATGCTAGCTGGATATTCATATATATTTTTCCTCCTCCTCCTCTCCATTCCACATCCTTAATGTATATAACACACTTGTAAGTAACATCATCTATAATTTTTATTATTTACTTTTATGAATATTCAAGCTGTCCATCTGTGTCATAGTCACTAAATTATTTATATCTGGAGCTCTAGAACTCCAAATTAAGATCCGCTAATTTTTCCTGAATCTAGACTCATATATCTTCTTAGCATAAAATTTTCAGAATTTTGGTTTAGTCAATAAGTACAGTTTATTCTTTAAAGTTACCCCTATTCTGCTGTCTGACAGTTGTAACCCTTCTTCACTAAAAATTAATTATCTTCTCGTACAGAATTCGAATGATGTTACCGTTTATTTATATTGAAACTAGACTCATTCAAGATTCTAAACATATATATTTAAGCCCATAATTATGTTTATCCAATTTTTTATGATTTTCAAAGTCAGAACAGGGGAACCCGAAATCATTCTGAGGTTTTCTCACAAAATTTATTATATCTCATGATTTAAAAATCCATTACTTACACTGTTTCTTCTATGAGAAACTAAACTCAATAAGCTTTAATTTCATATTTTTTTCATCTTCTAATTCGATTTATACAATTTATGGTGATTTTTCAAAGTTAGTCTGCTGCTGCTGTCCAATATTGTTTTAGTGCAAGTTGTTTATTACCATTTTTCCCTTAAGCTTTAATAAATAACAATTTCGTCCCTACTCAATTAGCCTCTCAATTGAGCTGATTTTTCTCAATTAACACTTTATTATATCACTTTAAACTACTTTACAACTTTTGGAAATCATAATTTCAGCACTAGACTTTAATTCCAACATTTTCACAATTATGTCCTAAAATCAATTTCCATTAATTTTACTAACTTAATTCATACTCTATTTCTATTCAAGTTCCATCCCAACTCAAATTTAACTACTAAATTTTCAGCTTATTTAACTAGTTTCAAAATTTCCTCAAATTAGCCCTTCAACATAAAACTTATGAATTACTTTACAATTCAATCCTTATTTCATTTCTAACTTGAATTTCCATCAATTTAACCCTTATTTCATCATTTTACTCAACATGAACAGTATCTAAAAATCAAATATCTTTCAAAATATCAACTTAATTTCATCAAAATCTTGTCCTAAGCTTCTAAAATATCAAAATTAAGTAAAAAGTACTCAATTGACTTACCTATTAAACTTCCAAGCTTCACACCTTTGATTTTCCCTTTTCTTCTTTCTTTTCTCTTTTTCTTTCTTTCCTTCCCCTGCTTTCTGTTTCGTTTGCTTTGTTTCTTTATTTCTCTCCTTTTTTTCCCCCTTTTTATTTCCCCTTTTTTATATATACACACATGTATTTATACTTGAATAATAAGTATTATTCATTTATTCATGTGTATATTATTAGTACATTTGTATCCATTTATAACCATACATTTGTCATTATTTAATATATTTATCATATAAAATCTTATAATATAATTATTTAATTAATAAATATCTATTTAATATCTAATACATATATTACAAATGTATGTATTTTTATCCGTAGACTTGTATATTTTATTTACTATACATTTGTCTTTATATTAATTTGTTTATCATATAAATATCTTATAATATAATTATAATAAATTAATTTAATATCATTTATTACTGATATATATATTTTAATTAAAATCTAAGTAAAAATCTTAGATTTTTATTTTATATGCTGCCTCACTTATGCTAAATGGCATAATTGCCATTTTGGTCCTTTTTATTTTCTTTTAATCTATAATTAAACTTTCACACTTTATTCAATTTAATTCTTTTATCCAATTATCCTTAATTAAGCTAAATTCATTTAATTAAACTTTAATTAACCACTCTGAACTTTTTAAATATTTTTGATAAATATTTACGGATCCTTTTTTTTAGTAACGAAGACTCGAAAATACACTTTTCCAATAATCGTAAAATTCGGGTTATTACACACGATGTGGTGACGAGTATATTTTTACTGTATTCTGAACCTATTTATACTTTGATTGATCCTGGATCTTCACACTCATATATTAATTCAAAATTAGTAGAGTTGGGGAAATTAAAAACAGAAATGTCTAAAGTTTCAATAGAAGTATCAAGTCCATTGGGGCAAACAATATTAGTTAATCAGGTGTGCCCGAGATGCCCGCTAATGATATATGATAAAACTTTTCCGGTGGATTTATTAATAATGCCTTTTGGGGATTTTGATGTTATATTGGGTATGGACTGGTTAGCTGAACATGGGGTAATTTTCGACTGTTATAAAAAGAAATTTAGCGTTCAAACTGAAGATGGTGATAGTGTTGAGGTAAATGGAATTCGTACCAGTGGGTTAGCTTGAATCATATCAGCAATTAAAGTTAATAAGTTGCTTCATCAGGGTTGTACAGCATATCTGACATATGTTATTAATTTTGATTCAGTCGGAAGTCGATGTAGTCAGATTAGAACTGCATGTGAATTTCTAGATGTATTCCCTGAAGAGTTACCGGGATTGCCACTTGACAGAGAAGTAGAATTTGCAATTGAAGTATACCCGTGTAAAGATCCAGTGTCAATACCTCCATATCGTATGTCACCTACTGAATTGAAGGAGTTGAAGGTACAACCGCAAGATTTACTAGAACGAGGTTTTATACGACCTAGTACCTCACCGTGGGGAGTTCCAGTGTTATTTGTTAAAAAGAAAGATGGTTCGATGCAATTAGAGGTGTTCATGGGCCGAGCCGGGCTGGGTTCGGGTTGGGCTCAACTAAAAAGTTGTGCCCATTTATTGGGCTCGGGTAGGGCCGGGCCCAAAAAATGGGCCTAAAATTTTGCCCAAGCCTGACTCGGATAAAAATACTAAAACCCGAGCCCAGCCCAGCCCGCCCGTATTAATTTTTTATATTATTTTTTAATATATATAATACATCAAAAATACTAAAAATATCAAAATAAATATTTCTCAACAAATTGAAAATAAATTTTGAAAAATATGTAGACTTAAATAACACTAAGATAAATGCAACTTAAGAAGCAAATGCTTCTAAAATAATAAAAAAATTAACAAATGCCTTTAAAATAATAAGAAAATTAACAATAAAATAAATTTTATACAATATCCAAACAATAACAACAAAATAATAGCAACATAATAGTAAAATGATATCAAAATATGGAGAAAACAACAAGAAAATAACATTCAAAAATAAAAAAATATGCAGATTTTTTTGTCCTTTAGTGAATTCGGGCCGGGCCCGGGCTAAAAATACCTTACCCGAGGCCCGGCCCATTTTGTAGACGCGCCTTATTTTTTTGTCCAAGCCCATTTTTCGGGCCTATATTTTTGCCCAAACCCTCCCACATT